>NW_027316050.1:0-65646 GCF_026437365.1 Eucyclogobius newberryi
AGCTGAATACAACATGTTCATAGTGTATACACACATGTTCTCATAGTGTATTAACACAATGTTCTCATAGTGTATTACACACATGTTCTCATAGTGTATTACACACATGTTCTCATAGTGTATAACACACATGTTCTCATAGTGTATTACACACATGTTCTCATAGTGTATTACACAATGTTCTCATAGTGTATAACACACATGTTCTCATAGTGTATACACACATGTTTAGTGTATACAACATGTTCTCATAGTGTATTACACACATGTTCTCATAGTTGTATTACACACATGTTCTCATAGTGTATTACACACATGTTCTCATAGTGTATACACACATGTTCTCATAGTGTATTACACACATGTTCTCATAGTGTATAACACACATGTTCTCATAGTGTATTACACACATGTTCTCATAGTGTATAACACACATGTTCTCATAGTGTAATTACACACATGTTCTCATAGTGTATAACACACATGTTCTCATAGTGTATTACACACATGTTCTCATAGTGTATTACACACATGTTCTCATAGTGTATTAACACACATGTTCTCATAGTGTATAACACACATGTTCTCATAGTGTATTACACACATGTTCTCATAGTGTATAACACACATGTTCTCATAGTGTATTACACAGTGTTTTAAACACATGTTCTCATAGTGTATAACACACATGTTCTCATAGTGTATTACACACATGTTCTCATAGTGTATAACACACATGTTCTCATAGTGTATACACACATGTTCTCATAGTGTATAACACACATGTTCTCATAGTGTATAACACACATGTTCTCATAGTGTATAACACACATGTTCTCATAGTGTATTACACACATGTTCTCATAGTGTATAACACACATGTTCTCATAGTGTATAACACACATGTTCTCATAGTGTATAACACATGTCTAGTGTACACACATGTTCTCATAGTGTCATAGTGTATAACACACATGTTCTCATAGTGTATTACACACTGTTCTCATAGTGTATACACACATGTTCTCATAGTGTATTACACAGTTCTAGTGTATACACACAGTTCAGTTATTACATAGTGTATAACACACATGTTCTCATAGTGTATAACACACATGTCTCATAGTGTATAACACACATGTTCTCATAGTGTATAACACACATGTTCTCATAGTGTATTACACATCATGTTCTCATAGTGTATTACACACATGTTCTCATAGTGTATAACACTCATTGTTCTCATAGTGTATTACACACATGTTCTCATAGTGTATAACACACATGTTCTCATAGTGTATAACACACATGTTCTCATAGTGTATTACACACTGTTCTCATAGTGTATTAACACATGTTCTCATAGTGTATTACAATAGTGTATAACACACATGTCTCATAGTGTATTAACACATGTTCTCATAGTGTATAACACACATGTTCTCATAGTGTATTACAACACATGTTCTCATAGTGTATAACACACATGTTCTCATAGTGTATACACACATGTTCTCATAGTGTATTACACACATGTTCTCATAGTGTATAACACACATGTCTCATAGTGTATAACACACTGTTCTCATAGTGTATAACACACATGTTCTCATAGTGTATTACACACATGTTTCTCATAGTGTATAACACACATGTTCTCATAGTGTATAACACACATGTTCTCATAGTGTATAACACACATGTTCTCATAGTGTATTACACACATGTTCTCATAGTGTATTACACACATGTTCTCATAGTGTATAACACACATGTTCTCATAGTGTATTAACACACATGTTCTCATAGTGTATTACACACATGTTCTCATAGTGTAATTACATCAGTGTATAACACACATGTTCTCATAGTGTATAACACACATGTCTCATAGTGTATAACACACATGTTCTCATAGTGTATTACACACATGTTCTCATAGTGTATTACACACATGTTCTCATAGTGTATAACACACATGTTCTCATAGTGTATTACACACATGTTCTCATAGTGTATAACACACATGTTCTCATAGTGTATACACAGTTAACACATGTTCTCATAGTGTATTACACACATGTTCTCATAGTGTATAACACATGTTCTCATAGTGTATTACACACATGTTCTCATAGTGTATTACACACATGTTCTCATAGTGTATTACACACATGTTCTCATAGTGTATTACACACATGTTCTCATAGTGTATTACACAGTGTATAACACACATGTTCTCATAGTGTATTACACACATGTTCTCATAGTGTATAACACACATGTTCTCATAGTGTATAACACACATGTTCTCATAGTGTATTACACAATGTTCTCATAGTGTATACACACATGTTCTCATAGTGTATAACACACATGTCTCATAGTGTATAACACACATGTTCTCATAGTGTATAACACACATGTTCTCATAGTGTATAACACACATGTTCTCATAGTGTATACACACATGTTCTCATAGTGTATAACACACATGTTCTCATAGTGTATAACACACATGTTCTCATAGTGTATTAACACATGTTCTCATAGTGTATACACACATGTTCTCATAGTGTATAACACACATGTTCTCATAGTGTATAACACACATGTTCTCATAGTGTATTACACACATGTTCTCATAGTGTATTACACACTGTTCTCATAGTGTATAACACACATGTTTCCATAGTGTATTACAAACATGTTCTCATAGTGTATAACACACATGTTCTCATAGTGTATAACACACATGTTCTCATAGTGTATAACACACATGTTCTCATAGTGTATTACACACATGTTCTCATAGTGTATTACACACATGTTCTCATAGTGTATTACACACATGTTCTCATAGTGTATTACACATGTTCTCATAGTGTATTACATAGTGTTAACACACATGTTCTCATAGTGTATTACAACATGTTCTCATAGTGTATAACACACATGTTCTCATAGTGTATTACACAGTGTATTAAACACATGTTCTCATAGTGTATAACACACATGTCTCATAGTGTATAACACACATGTTCTCATAGTGTATAACACACATGTTCTCATAGTGTATAACACACATGTTCTCATAGTGTATTACACACATGTTCTCATAGTGTATTACACACATGTTCTCATAGTGTATAACACACATGTTCTCATAGTGTATACACACATGTTCTCAGTGTATAACACACATGTTCTCATAGTGTATACACACATGTTCTCATAGTGTATTACAGTGTATTACACACATGTTCTCATAGTGTATTACACAGTGTATACACACATGTTCTCATAGTGTATTACACACATGTTCTCATAGTGTATAACACACATGTTCTCATAGTGTATTACACACATGTTCATATTACACACATGTTCTCATAGTGTATTACCAGTGTATACACACATGTTCTCATAGTGTATAACACACATGTTCTCATAGTGTATTACACACATGTTCTCATAGTGTATTACACACATGTTCTCATAGTGTATACACACACATGTTCTCATAGTGTATTACACACATGTTCTCATAGTGTATAACACACATGTTCTCATAGTGTATTACACACATGTTCTCATAGTGTATACACAACATGTTCTCATAGTGTATTACACACATGTTCTCATAGTGTATTACACACATGTTCTCATAGTGTATTACACACATGTTTCATAGTGTATCATAGTGTATACACACATGTTCTCATAGTGTATAACAAACATGTTCTCATAGTGTATAACACACATGTTCTCATAGTGTATTACACACATGTTCTCATAGTGTATTACACACATGTTCTCATAGTGTATTACACACATGTTCTCATAGTGTATTACACACATGTTCTCATAGTGTATTACACACATGTTCTCATAGTGTATTACACACATGTTCTCATAGTGTATTACACAGTGTATACACACAGTTCTCATAGTGTATAACACACATGTTCTCATAGTGTATAACACACATGTTCTCATAGTGTATTACACACATGTTCTCATAGTGTATTACACACATGTTCTCATAGTGTATTACACACATGTCTCATAGTGTATTACACACATGTTCTCATAGTGTATTACACAGTGTATAACACACATGTTCTCATAGTGTATTACACACATGTTCTCATAGTGTATAACACACATGTTCTCATAGTGTATTACACACATGTTCTCATAGTGTATTACACACATGTTCTCATAGTGTATTACACACATGTTCTCATAGTGTATTACACACATGTTCTCATAGTGTATACACAGTGTATAACACACATGTTCTCATAGTGTATTACACACATGTTCTCATGTGTATAACACACATGTTCTCATAGTGTATTACACAGTGTATAACACACATGTTCTCATAGTGTATAACACACATGTTCTCATAGTGTATAACACACATGTTCTCATAGTGTATTACACAGTGTATACACACATGTTCTCACAGTGTATCTACATAGTGTATAACACACATGTTCTCATAGTGTATAACACACATGTTCTCATAGTGTATAACACACATGTTCTCATAGTGTATTACACACATGTTCTCATAGTGTATAACACACATGTTCTCATAGTGTATAACACACATGTTCTCATAGTGTAAGTATACACACATGTTCTCAAGTGTTTCATAGTGTATAACACACATGTTCTCATAGTGTATAACACACATGTTCTCATAGTGTATTACACACATGTTCTCATAGTGTATAACACACATGTTCTCATAGTGTATAACACACATGTTCTCATAGTGTTATACACACATGTCTCATAGTGTATAACACACATGTTCTCATAGTGTATACACACATGTTCTCATAGTGTATAACACACATGTTCTCATAGTGTATACACACATGTCTCATAGTGTATAACACACATGTTCTCATAGTGTATTACACACATGTTCTCATAGTGTATAACACACATGTTCTCATAGTGTATACACACATGTTCTCATAGTGTAATACACACATGTTCTCATAGTGTATTACACACATGTTCTCATAGTGTATTACACACATGTTCTCATAGTGTATTACACACATGTTCTCATAGTGTATAACACACATGTTCTCATAGTGTATTACACACATGTTCTCATAGTGTATTACACACATGTTCTCATAGTGTATAACACACATGTCTCATAGTGTATAACACACATGTTCTCATAGTGTATAACACACATGTTCTCATAGTGTATAACACACATGTTCTCATAGTGTATTACACACATGTTCTCATAGTGTATTACACACATGTTCTCATAGTGTATACACACATGTTCTCATAGTGTATTACACACATGTTCTCATAGTGTATTACACACATGTTCTCATAGTGTATAACACACATGTTCTCATAGTGTATTACACACATGTTCTCATAGTGTATTACACACATGTTCTCATAGTGTATTACACACATGTTCTCATAGTGTATTACACACATGTTCTCATAGTGTATTACACACATGTCTCATAGTGTATAACACACATGTTCTCATAGTGTATTACACAGTGTATAAACACACATGTTCTCATAGTGTATTACACTCAGTGTATACACATGTTCTCATAGTGTATTACACACATGTTCTCATAGTGTATTACACACATGTTCTCATAGTGTATTACACACATGTTCTCATAGTGTATTACACACATGTTCTCATAGTGTATAACACACATGTTCTCATAGTGTATAACACACATGTTCTCATAGTGTATTACACACATGTTCTCATAGTGTATAACACACATGTTCTCATAGTGTATAACACACATGTTCTCATAGTGTATAACACACATGTTTCTCATAGTGTATTACACAACATGTTCTCATAGTGTATAACACACATGTTCTCATAGTGTATAACACACATGTTCTCATAGTGTATTACACACATGTTCTCATAGTGTATTAACACACATGTTCTCATAGTGTATAACACACATGTTCTCATAGTGTATAACACACATGTTCTCATAGTGTATTACAAACATGTTCTCATAGTGTATACACACATGTTCTCATAGTGTATAACACACATGTTCTCATAGTGTATAACACACATGTTCTCATAGTGTATTACACACATGTTCTCATAGTGTATTACACACATGTTCTCATAGTGTATAACACACATGTTCTCATAGTGTATAACACACATGTTCTCATAGTGTATAACACACATGTTCTCATAGTGTATAACACACATGTTCTCATCATAGTGTATACACACATGTTCTCATAGTGTATTACACACATGTTCTCATAGTGTATAACACACATGTTCTCATAGTGTATAACACACATGTTCTCATAGTGTATAACACACATGTTCTCATAGTGTATTACACACATGTTCTCATAGTGTATTACACACATGTTCTCATAGTGTATACACACATGTTCTCATAGTGTATTACACACATGTTCTCATAGTGTATAACACACATGTTCTCATAGTGTATTACACACATGTTCTCATAGTGTATAACAACATGTTCTCATAGTGTATAACACACATGTTCTCATAGTGTATTACACACATGTTCTCATAGTGTAATACACACATGTTCTCATAGTGTATTACACACATGTCTCATAGTGTATTAACACACATGTTCTCATAGTGTATAACACACATGTTCTCATAGTGTATTACACACATGTTCTCATAGTGTATACACACATGTTCTCATAGTGTCTCATAGTGTATACACACATGTTCTCATAGTGTATTACACACATGTTCTCATAGTGTATTACACACATGTTCTCATAGTGTATTACACACATGTTCTCATAGTGTATTACACACATGTTCTCATAGTGTATTACACAACATGTTCTCATAGTGTATAACACACATGTTCTCATAGTGTATAACACACATTTCTCATAGTGTATAACACACATGTTCTCATAGTGTATTACACACAGTTCTCATAGTGTATTAACACATGTTCTCATAGTGTATAACACACATGTTCTCATAGTGTATAACACACATGTTCTCATAGTGTATTACACACATGTTCTCATAGTGTATAACACACATGTTCTCATAGTGTATTACACACATGTTCTCATAGTGTATTACACACATGTTCTCATAGTGTATTAACAACATGTTCTCATAGTGTATTACACACATGTTCTCATAGTGTATACACACATGTTCTCATAGTGTATAAACACATGTTCTCATAGTGTAAGTATAACACACATGTTCTCATAGTGTATAACACACATGTTCTCATAGTGTATAACACACATGTTCTCATAGTGTATACACACATGTTCTCATAGTGTATTACACACATGTTCTCATAGTGTAATACACACATGTTCTCATAGTGTATTACACACATGTTCTCATAGTGTATTACACACATGTTCTCATAGTGTATTACACACATGTTCTCATAGTGTATAATCAGTGTATACACACATGTTCTCATAGTGTATTACAAACATGTTCTCATAGTGTATAACACACATGTTCTCATAGTGTATTACACACATGTTCTCATAGTGTATAACACACATGTTCTCATAGTGTATAACACACATGTTCTCATAGTGTATAACACACATGTTCTCATAGTGTATAACACACATGTTCTCATAGTGTATTACACACATGTTCTCATAGTGTATAACACACATGTTCTCATAGTGTATTACACACATGTTCTCATAGTGTATACACACATGTTCTCATAGTGTATTACACACATGTTCTCATAGTGTATAACACACATGTTCTCATAGTGTATTACACACATGTTCTCATAGTGTATTACAAACATGTTCTCATATTGTATAACACACATGTTCTCATAGTGTATAACACACATGTTCTCATAGTGTATAACACACATGTTCTCATAGTGTATACACACATGTTCTCATAGTGTATACACACATGTTCTCATAGTGTATAACACACATGTTCTCATAGTGTATTACACACATGTTCTCATAGTGTATACACACATGTTCTCATAGTGTATAACACACATGTTCTCATAGTGTATAACACACATGTTCTCATAGTGTATAACACACATGTTCTCATAAGTGTATTACACACATGTTCTCATAGTGTATAACACACATGTTCTCATAGTGTATTACACACATGTTCTCATAGTGTATAACACACATGTTCTCATAGTGTATTACACAGTGTATTACACACATGTTCTCATAGTGTATAACACACATGCTCTCATAGTGTATAACACACATGTTCTCATAGTGTATAACACACATGTTCTCATAGTGTATAACACACATGTTCTCATAGTGTATTACACACATGTTCTCAGTGTATAACACACATGTTCTCATAGTGTATAACACACATGTTCTCATAGTGTATTACACAAATGTTCTCATAGTGTATAACACACATGTTCTCATAGTGTATTACACACATGTTCTCATAGTGTATAACACACATGTTCTCATAGTGTATAACACACATGTTCTCATAGTGTATTACACAGTGTTACACACATGTTCTCATAGTGTATACACAGTGTATACACACATGTTCTCATAGTGTATAACACACATGTTCTCATAGTGTATAACACACATGTTCTCATAGTGTATTACACAGTAAGTATTACACACATGTCTCATAGTGTATACACAGTGTATAACACACATGTTCTCATAGTGTATTACACACATGTTCTCATAGTGTATTACACACATGTTCTCATAGTGTATAACACACATGTTCTCATAGTGTATTACACACATGTTCTCATAGTGTATTACACACATGTTCTCAAGTGTATTACACACATGTTCTCATAGTGTATTACACACATGTTCTCATAGTGTATTACACACATGTTCTCATAGTGTATTACAAACATGTTCTCATAGTGTATAACACACATGTTCTCATAGTGTATTACACACATGTTCTCATAGTGTATAACACACATGTTCTCATAGTGTATAACACACATGTTCTCATAGTGTATAACACACATGTTCTCATAGTGTATTACACACATGTTCTCATAGTGTATAACACACATGTTCTCATAGTGTATAACACACATGTTCTCATAATGTATAACACACATGTTCTCATAGTGTATTACACACATGTTCTCATAGTGTATAACACACATGTTCTCATAGTGTATAACACACATGTTCTCATAGTGTATAACACACATGTTCTCATAGTGTATTACACACATGCTCTCATAGTGTATTACACACATGTTCTCATAGTGTATTACACACATGTTCTCATAGTGTATTACACACATGTTCTCATAGTGTATTACACAGTGTATAACACACATGTTCTCATAGTGTATAACACACATGTTCTCATAGTGTATAACACACATGTTCTCATAGTGTATTACACACATGTTCTCATAGTGTATTACACACATGTTCTCATAGTGTATTACACACATGTTCTCATAGTGTATTACACACATGTTCTAATAGTGTATTACACAGTGTATAACACACATGTTCTCATAGTGTATTACACACATGTTCTCATAGTGTATAACACACATGTTCTCATAGTGTATAACACACATGTTCTCATAGTGTATTACATACATGTTCTCATAGTGTATTACACACATGTTCTCATAGTGTATAACACACATGTTCTCATAGTGTATTACACACATGTTCTCATAGTGTATTACACACATGTTCTCAGTGTATTACACACATGTTCTCATAGTGTATTACACACATGTTCTCATAGTGTATAACACACATGTTCTCATAGTGTATAACACACATGTTCTCATAGTGTATAACACACATGTTCTCATAGTGTATAACAAACATGTTCTCATAGTGTAAAACACACATGTTCTCATTGTGTATAACACACATGTTCTCATAGTCTATAACACACATGTTCTCATAGTGTATTATACACATGTTCTCATAGTGTATAACACACATGTTCTCATAGTGTATAACACACATGTTCTCATAGTGTATAACACACATGTTCTCATAGTGTATTACACAAATGTTCTCATAGTGTATTACACACATGTTCTCATAGTGTATTACACACATGTTCTCATAGTGTATTACACAGTGTATTACACACATGTTCTCATAGTGTATAACACACAAGTTCTCATTGTGTATTACACAGTGTATTACACACATGTTCTCATAGTGTATTACACAATGTATTACACACATGTTCTCATAGTGTATTAAACAGTGTATAACACACATGTTCTCATAGTGTATAACACACATGTTCTCATAGTGTATTACACACATGTTCTCATAGTGTATTACACACATGTTCTCATAGTGTATTACACACATGTTCTCATAGTGTATAACACACATGTTCTCATAGTGTATAACACACATGTTCTCATAGTGTATTACACACATGTTCTCATAGTGTATAACACACATGTTCTCATAGTGTATTACAAACATGTTCTCATAGTGTATTACACACATGTTCTCATAGTGTATTACACACATGTTCTCATAGTGTATTACACACATGTTCTCATAGTGTATTACACAGTGTATAACACACATGTTCTCATAGTGTATAACACACATGTTCTCATAGTGTATAACACACATGTTCTCATAGTGTATTACACACATGTTCTCATAGTGTATTACACACATGTTCTCATAGTGTATTACACACATGTTCTCATAGTGTATTACACACATGTTCTAATAGTGTATTACACAGTGTATAACACACATGTTCTCATAGTGTATTACACACATGTTCTCATAGTGTATAACACACATGTTCTCATAGTGTATAACACACATGTTCTCATAGTGTATTACATACATGTTCTCATAGTGTATTACACACATGTTCTCATAGTGTATTACACACATGTTCTCATAGTGTATTACACACATGTTCTCATAGTGTATAACACACATGTTCTCATAGTGTATTACACACATGTTCTCATAGTGTATTACACACATGTTCTCATAGTGTATAACACACATGTTCTCATAGTGTATGACAAACATGTTCTCATAGTGTATAACACACATGTTCTCATAGTGTATTACAAACATGTTCTCATAGTGTATTACACACATGTTCTCATAGTGTATAACACACATGTTCTCATATGCATGTTCTCATAGTGTATAACACGCATGTTCTCATAGTGTATAACACACATGTTCTCATTGTGTATTACACAGTGTATTACACACATGTTCTCATAGTGTATTACACAGTGTATTACACACATGTTCTCATAGTGTATTAAACAGTGTATAACACACATGTTCTCATAGTGTATAACACACATGTTCTCATAGTGTATTACACACATGTTCTCATAGTGTATTACACACATGTTCTCATAGTGTATTACACACATGTTCTCATAGTGTATAACACACATGTTCTCATAGTGTATAACACACATGTTCTCATAGTGTATTACACACATGTTCTCATAGTGTATAACACACATGTTCTCATAGTGTATTACAAACATGTTCTCATAGTGTATTACACACATGTTCTCATAGTGTATTACACACATGTTCTCATAGTGTATTACACACATGTTCTCATAGTGTATAACACACATGTTCTCATAGTGTATTACACACATGTTCTCATAGTGTATTACACACATGTTCTCATAGTGTATAACACACATGTTCTCATAGTGTATGACAAACATGTTCTCATAGTGTATAACACACATGTTCTCATAGTGTATTACAAACATGTTCTCATAGTGTATTACACACATGTTCTCATAGTGTATAACACACATGTTCTCATATGCATGTTCTCATAGTGTATAACACGCATGTTCTCATAGTGTATAACACACATGTTCTCATAGTGTATTACACACATGTTCTCATAGTGTATAACACACATGTTCTCATAGTGTATTACACACATGTTCTCATAGTGTATTACACACATGTTCTCATAGTGTATTACACACATGTTCTCATAGTGTATTACACACATGTTCTCATAGTGTATAACACACATGTTCTCATAGTGTATAACACAAATGTTCTCATAGTGTATTGCACAAATGTTCTCATAGTGTATTACACACATGTTCTCATAGTGTATTACACACATGTTCTCATAGTGTATTACACACATGTTCTCATAGTGTATTACACACATGTTCTCATAGTGTATTACACACATGTTCTCATAGTGTATTACATAGTGTATTACACACATGTTCTCATAGTGTATTACAAACATGTTCTCATAGTGTATAACACGCATGTTCTCATAGTGTATAACACACATGTTCTCATAGTGTATAACACACATGTTCTCATAGTGTATAACACACATGTTCTCATAGTGTATAACACACATGTTCTCATAGTGTATTACACACATGTTCTCATAGTGTATTACACACATGTTCTCATAGTGTATAACACACATGTTCTCATAGTGTATAACACACATGTTCTCATAGTGTATTACACAAATGTTCTCATAGTGTATAACACACATGTTCTCATAGTGTATTACACACATGTTCTCATAGTGTATTACAAACATGTTCTCATAGTGTATAACACACATGTTCTCATAGTGTATTACACACATGTTCTCATAGTGTATTACACACATGTTCTCATAGTGTATAACACACATGTTCTCATAGTGTATAACACACATGTTCTCATAGTGTATAACACACATGTTCTCATAGTGTATTACACACATGTTCTCATAGTGTATAACACACATGTTCTCATAGTGTATTACACACATGTTCTCATAGTGTATTACACACATGTTCTCATAGTGTATTACACACATGTTCTCATAGTGTATTACACACATGTTCTCATAGTGTATAACACACATGTTCTCATAGTGTATAACACAAATGTTCTCATAGTGTATTGCACAAATGTTCTCATAGTGTATTACACACATGTTCTCATAGTGTATTACACACATGTTCTCATAGTGTATTACACACATGTTCTCATAGTGTATTACACACATGTTCTCATAGTGTATTACACACATGTTCTCATAGTGTATTACATAGTGTATTACACACATGTTCTCATAGTGTATTACAAACATGTTCTCATAGTGTATAACACGCATGTTCTCATAGTGTATAACACACATGTTCTCATAGTGTATAACACACATGTTCTCATAGTGTATAACACACATGTTCTCTAAGTGTATAACACACATGTTCTCATAGTGTATTACACACATGTTCTCATAGTGTATTACACACATGTTCTCATAGTGTATAACACACATGTTCTCATAGTGTATAACACACATGTTCTCATAGTGTATTACACAAATGTTCTCATAGTGTATAACACACATGTTCTCATAGTGTATTACACACATGTTCTCATAGTGTATTACAAACATGTTCTCATAGTGTATAACACACATGTTCTCATAGTGTATTACACACATGTTCTCATAGTGTATTACACACATGTTCTCATAGTGTATAACACACATGTTCTCATAGTGTATAACACACATGTTCTCATAGTGTATTACACAAATGTTCTCATAGTGTATAACACACATGTTCTCATAGTGTATTACACACATGCTCTCATAGTGTATTACACACATGTTCTCATAGTGTATTACACACATGTTCTCATAGTGTATTACACAGTGTATAACACACATGTTCTCATAGTGTATAACACACATGTTCTCATAGTGTATAACACACATGTTCTCATAGTGTATTACACACATGTTCTCATAGTGTATTACACACATGTTCTCATAGTGTATTACACACATGTTCTCATAGTGTATTACACACATGTTCTAATAGTGTATTACACAGTGTATAACACACATGTTCTCATAGTGTATTACACACATGTTCTCATAGTGTATAACACACATGTTCTCATAGTGTATAACACACATGTTCTCATAGTGTATTACATACATGTTCTCATAGTGTATTACACACATGTTCTCATAGTGTATAACACACATGTTCTCATAGTGTATTACACACATGTTCTCATAGTGTATTACACACATGTTCTCAGTGTATTACACACATGTTCTCATAGTGTATTACACACATGTTCTCATAGTGTATAACACACATGTTCTCATAGTGTATAACACACATGTTCTCATAGTGTATAACACACATGTTCTCATAGTGTATAACAAACATGTTCTCATAGTGTAAAACACACATGTTCTCATTGTGTATAACACACATGTTCTCATAGTGTATAACACACATGTTCTCATAGTGTATTATACACATGTTCTCATAGTGTATAACACACATGTTCTCATAGTGTATAACACACATGTTCTCATAGTGTATAACACACATGTTCTCATAGTGTATTACACAAATGTTCTCATAGTGTATTACACACATGTTCTCATAGTGTATTACACACATGTTCTCATAGTGTATTACACAGTGTATTACACACATGTTCTCATAGTGTATTACACAGTGTATAACACACATGTTCTCATAGTGTATAACACACAAGTTCTCATTGTGTATTACACAGTGTATTACACACATGTTCTCATAGTGTATTACACAATGTATTACACACATGTTCTCATAGTGTATTAAACAGTGTATAACACACATGTTCTCATAGTGTATAACACACATGTTCTCATAGTGTATTACACACATGTTCTCATAGTGTATTACACACATGTTCTCATAGTGTATAACACACATGTTCTCATAGTGTATAACACACATGTTCTCATAGTGTATTACAAACATGTTCTCATAGTGTATTACACACATGTTCTCATAGTGTATTACACACATGTTCTCATAGTGTATTACACACATGTTCTCATAGTGTATAACACACATGTTCTCATAGTGTATTACACACATGTTCTCATAGTGTATTACACACATGTTCTCATAGTGTATAACACACATGTTCTCATAGTGTATGACAAACATGTTCTCATAGTGTATAACACACATGTTCTCATAGTGTATTACAAACATGTTCTCATAGTGTATTACACACATGTTCTCATAGTGTATAACACACATGTTCTCATATGCATGTTCTCATAGTGTATAACACGCATGTTCTCATAGTGTATAACACACATGTTCTCATTGTGTATTACACAGTGTATTACACACATGTTCTCATAGTGTATTACACAGTGTATTACACACATGTTCTCATAGTGTATTAAACAGTGTATAACACACATGTTCTCATAGTGTATAACACACATGTTCTCATAGTGTATTACACACATGTTCTCATAGTGTATTACACACATGTTCTCATAGTGTATTACACACATGTTCTCATAGTGTATTACACACATGTTCTCATAGTGTATTACACACATGTTCTCATAGTGTGTTACACACATGTTCTAATAGTGTATTACACAGTGTATAACACACATGTTCTCATAGTGTATTACACACATGTTCTCATAGTGTATAACACACATGTTCTCATAGTGTATAACACACATGTTCTCATAGTGTATTACATACATGTTCTCATAGTGTATTACACACATGTTCTCATAGTGTATAACACACATGTTCTCATAGTGTATTACACACATGTTCTCATAGTGTATTACACACATGTTCTCAGTGTATTACACACATGTTCTCATAGTGTATTACACACATGTTCTCATAGTGTATAACACACATGTTCTCATAGTGTATAACACACATGTTCTCATAGTGTATAACACACATGTTCTCATAGTGTATAACAAACATGTTCTCATAGTGTAAAACACACATGTTCTCATTGTGTATAACACACATGTTCTCATAGTGTATAACACACATGTTCTCATAGTGTATTATACACATGTTCTCATAGTGTATAACACACATGTTCTCATAGTGTATAACACACATGTTCTCATAGTGTATAACACACATGTTCTCATAGTGTATTACACAAATGTTCTCATAGTGTATTACACACATGTTCTCATAGTGTATTACACACATGTTCTCATAGTGTATTACACAGTGTATTACACACATGTTCTCATAGTGTATTACACAGTGTATAACACACATGTTCTCATAGTGTATAACACACAAGTTCTCATTGTGTATTACACAGTGTATTACACACATGTTCTCATAGTGTATTACACAATGTATTACACACATGTTCTCATAGTGTATTAAACAGTGTATAACACACATGTTCTCATAGTGTATAACACACATGTTCTCATAGTGTATTACACACATGTTCTCATAGTGTATTACACACATGTTCTCATAGTGTATTACACACATGTTCTCATAGTGTATAACACACATGTTCTCATAGTGTATAACACACATGTTCTCATAGTGTATTACACACATGTTCTCATAGTGTATAACACACATGTTCTCATAGTGTATTACAAACATGTTCTCATAGTGTATTACACACATGTTCTCATAGTGTATTACACACATGTTCTCATAGTGTATTACACACATGTTCTCATAGTGTATAACACACATGTTCTCATAGTGTATTACACACATGTTCTCATAGTGTATTACACACATGTTCTCATAGTGTATAACACACATGTTCTCATAGTGTATGACAAACATGTTCTCATAGTGTATAACACACATGTTCTCATAGTGTATTACAAACATGTTCTCATAGTGTATTACACACATGTTCTCATAGTGTATAACACACATGTTCTCATATGCATGTTCTCATAGTGTATAACACGCATGTTCTCATAGTGTATAACACACATGTTCTCATTGTGTATTACACAGTGTATTACACACATGTTCTCATAGTGTATTACACAGTGTATTACACACATGTTCTCATAGTGTATTAAACAGTGTATAACACACATGTTCTCATAGTGTATAACACACATGTTCTCATAGTGTATTACACACATGTTCTCATAGTGTATTACACACATGTTCTCATAGTGTATTACACACATGTTCTCATAGTGTATAACACACATGTTCTCATAGTGTATAACACACATGTTCTCATAGTGTATTACACACATGTTCTCATAGTGTATAACACACATGTTCTCATAGTGTATTACAAACATGTTCTCATAGTGTATTACACACATGTTCTCATAGTGTATTACACACATGTTCTCATAGTGTATTACACACATGTTCTCATAGTGTATAACACACATGTTCTCATAGTGTATTACACACATGTTCTCATAGTGTATAACACACATGTTCTCATAGTGTATGACAAACATGTTCTCATAGTGTATAACACACATGTTCTCATAGTGTATTACAAACATGTTCTCATAGTGTATTACACACATGTTCTCATAGTGTATAACACACATGTTCTCATATGCATGTTCTCATAGTGTATAACACGCATGTTCTCATAGTGTATAACACACATGTTCTCATAGTGTATTACACACATGTTCTCATAGTGTATAACACACATGTTCTCATAGTGTATTACACACATGTTCTCATAGTGTATTACACACATGTTCTCATAGTGTATTACACACATGTTCTCATAGTGTATTACACACATGTTCTCATAGTGTATAACACACATGTTCTCATAGTGTATAACACAAATGTTCTCATAGTGTATTGCACAAATGTTCTCATAGTGTATTACACACATGTTCTCATAGTGTATTACACACATGTTCTCATAGTGTATTACACACATGTTCTCATAGTGTATTACATAGTGTATTACACACATGTTCTCATAGTGTATTACAAACATGTTCTCATAGTGTATAACACACATGTTCTCATAGTGTATAACACACATGTTCTCATAGTGTATTACACACATGTTCTCATAGTGTATTACACACATGTTCTCATAGTGTATAACACACATGTTCTCATAGTGTATAACACACATGTTCTCATAGTGTATTACACAAATGTTCTCATAGTGTATAACACACATGTTCTCATAGTGTATTACACACATGTTCTCATAGTGTATTACAAACATGTTCTCATAGTGTATAACACACATGTTCTCATAGTGTATTACACACATGTTCTCATAGTGTATAACACACATGATCTCATAGTGTATAACACACATGTTCTCATAGTGTATAACACACGTGTTCTCATAGTGTATAACACACATGTTCTCATAGTGTATAACACACATGTTCTCATAGTGTATAACACACATGTTCTCATAGTGTATTACACACATGTTCTCATAGTGTATAACACACATGTTCTCATAGTGTATAACACACATGTTCTCATAGTGTATAACACACATGTTCTCATAATGTATTACACACATGTTCTCATAGTGTATAACACACATGTTCTCATAGTGTATTACACAGTGTATTAAACACATGTTCTCATAGTGTATAACACACATGCTCTCATAGTGTATAACACACATGCTCTCATAGTGTATAACACACATGTTCTCATAGTGTATAACACACATGTTCTCATAGTGTATTACACACATGTTCTCAGTGTATAACACACATGTTCTCATGGTGTATAACACACATGTTCTCATAGTGTATTACACACATGTTCTCAGTGTATAACACACATGTTCTCATAGTGTATAACACACATGTTCTCATAGTGTATTACACAGTGTATTACACACATGTTCTCATAGTGTATTACACAGTGTATAACACACATGTTCTCATAGTGTATAACACACATGTTCTCAGTGTATAACACACATGTTCTCATAGTGTATTACACAGTGTATTACACACATGTTCTCACAGTGTATTACACAGTGTATAACACACATGTTCTCATAGTGTATAACACACATGTTCTCATAGTGTATTACATAGTGTATAACACACATGTTCTCATAGTGTATTACAAACATGTTCTCATAGTGTATAACACACATGTTCTCATAGTGTATTACACACATGTTCTCATAGTGTATAACACACATGTTCTCATAGTGTATAACACACATGTTCTCATAGTGTATTACACACATGTTCTCATAGTGTATAACACACATGTTCTCATAGTGTATAACACACATGTTCTCATAATGTATAACACACATGTTCTCATAGTGTATTACACACATGTTCTCATAGTGTATAACACACATGTTCTCATAGTGTATAACACACATGTTCTCATAGTGTATTACACACATGTTCTCATAGTGTATAACACACATGTTCTCATAGTGTATTACACACATGCTCTCATAGTGTATTACACACATGTTCTCATAGTGTATTACACACATGTTCTCATAGTGTATTACACACATGTTCTCATAGTGTATTACACAGTGTATAACACACATGTTCTCATAGTGTATAACACACATGTTCTCATAGTGTATAACACACATGTTCTCATAGTGTATTACACACATGTTCTCATAGTGTATTACACACATGTTCTCATAGTGTATTACACACATGTTCTCATAGTGTATTACACACATGTTCTCATAGTGTATTACACAGTGTATAACACACATGTTCTCATAGTGTATTACACACATGTTCTCATAGTGTATAACACACATGTTCTCATAGTGTATTACACACATGTTCTCATAGTGTATTACAAACATGTTCTCATAGTGTATTACACACATGTTCTCATAGTGTATTACACACATGTTCTCATAGTGTATTACACACATGTTCTCATAGTGTATTACACAGTGTATAACACACATGTTCTCATAGTGTATTACACACATGTTCTCATAGTGTATAACACACATGTTCTCATAGTGTATAACACACATGTTCTCATAGTGTATTACACACATGTTCTCATAGTGTATTACACACATGTTCTCATAGTGTATAACACATATGTTCTCATAGTGTATAACACACATGTTCTCATAGTGTATAACACACATGTTCTCATAGTGTATAACACACATGTTCTCATAGTGTAAAACACACATGTTCTCATTGTGTATAACACACATGTTCTCATAGTGTATAACACACATGTTCTCATAGTGTATTATACACATGTTCTCATAGTGTATAACACACATGTTCTCATAGTGTATTATACACATGTTCTCATAGTGTATAACACACATGTTCTCATAGTGTATTATACACATGTTCTCATAGTGTATAACACACATGTTCTCATAGTGTATTACACACATGTTCTCATAGTGTATTACACACATGTTCTCATAGTGTATAACACACATGTTCTCATAGTGTATTACAAACATGTTCTCATAGTGTATAACACACATGTTCTCATAGTGTATAACACACATGTTCTCATAGTGTATAACACACATGTTCTCATAGTGTATTACACACATGTTCTCATAGTGTATTACACACATGTTCTCATAGTGTATTACACACATGTTCTCATAGTGTATTACACACATGTTCTCATAGTGTATTACATAGTGTATAACACACATGTTCTCATAGTGTATTACACACATGTTCTCATAGTGTATTACACACATGTTCTCATAGTGTATTACACAAATGTTCTCATAGTGTATAACACACATGTTCTCATAGTGTATAACACACATGTTCTCATAGTGTATTACACAAATGTTTTCATAGTGTATAACACACATGTTCTCATAGTGTATTACACACATGTTCTCATAGTGTATTACAAACATGTTCTCATAGTGTATAACACACATGTTCTCATAGTGTATTACACACATGTTCTCATAGTGTATAACACACATGATCTCATAGTGTATAACACACATGTTCTCATAGTGTATAACACACGTGTTCTCATAGTGTATAACACACATGTTCTCATAGTGTATAACACACATGTTCTCATAGTGTATAACACACATGTTCTCATAGTGTATTACACACATGTTCTCATAGTGTATAACACACATGTTCTCATAGTGTATAACACACATGTTCTCATAGTGTATAACACACATGTTCTCATAATGTATTACACACATGTTCTCATAGTGTATAACACACATGTTCTCATAGTGTATTACACACATGTTCTCAGTGTATAACACACATGTTCTCATAGTGTATAACACACATGTTCTCATAGTGTATTACACAGTGTATTAAACACATGTTCTCATAGTGTATAACACACATGCTCTCATAGTGTATAACACACATGCTCTCATAGTGTATAACACACATGTTCTCATAGTGTATAACACACATGTTCTCATAGTGTATTACACACATGTTCTCAGTGTATAACACACATGTTCTCATAGTGTATAACACACATGCTCTCATAGTGTATAACACACATGCTCTCATAGTGTATAACACACATGTTCTCATAGTGTATAACACACATGTTCTCATAGTGTATTACACACATGTTCTCAGTGTATAACACACATGTTCTCATAGTGTATAACACACATGTTCTCATAGTGTATTACACAGTGTATTACACACATGTTATCATAGTGTATTACACACATGTTCTCAGTGTATAACACACATGTTCTCATAGTGTATAACACACATGTTCTCATAGTGTATAACACACATGTTCTCAGTGTATAACACACATGTTCTCATAGTGTATTACACAGTGTATTACACACATGTTCTCACAGTGTATTACACAGTGTATAACACACATGTTCTCATAGTGTATAACACACATGTTCTCATAGTGTATTACACACATGTTCTCATAGTGTATAACACACATGTTCTCATAGTGTATCACACACATGTTCTCATAGTGTATTACACACATGTTCTCATAGTGTATAACACACATGTTCTCATAGTGTATTACACACATGCTCTCATAGTGTATTACACACATGTTCTCATAGTGTATTACACACATGTTCTCATAGTGTATTACACACATGTTCTCATAGTGTATTACACACATGTTCTCATAGTGTATTACACAGTGTATAACACACATGTTCTCATAGTGTATAACACACATGTTCTCATAGTGTATAACACACATGTTCTCATAGTGTATTACACACATGTTCTCATAGTGTATTACACACATGTTCTCATAGTGTATTACACACATGTTCTCATAGTGTATTACACACATGTTCTCATAGTGTATTACACAGTGTATAACACACATGTTCTCATAGTGTATTACACACATGTTCTCATAGTGTATAACACACATGTTCTCATAGTGTATTACACACATGTTCTCATAGTGTATTACACACATGTTCTCATAGTGTATTACACACATGTTCTCATAGTGTATTACACACATGTTCTCATAGTGTATTACACAGTGTATAACACACATGTTCTCATAGTGTATTACACACATGTTCTCATAGTGTATAACACACATGTTCTCATAGTGTATTACATCAGTGTATAACACACATGTTATCATAGTGTATAACACACATGTTCTCATAGTGTATTACACACATGTTCTCATAGTGTATAACACACATGTTCTCATAGTGTATTACACACATGTTCTCATAGTGTATTACACACATGTTCTCATAGTGTATAACACACATGTTCTCATAGTGTATTACACACATGTTCTCATAGTGTATAACACACATGTTCTCATAGTGTATAACACACATGTTCTCATAGTGTATTACACACATGTTCTCATAGTGTATTACACACATGTTCTCATAGTGTATTACATAGTGTATAACACACATGTTCTCATAGTGTATTACAAACATGTTCTCATAGTGTATAACACACATGTTCTCATAGTGTATAACACACATGTTCTCATAGTGTATTACACACATGTTCTCATAGTGTATAACACACATGTTCTCATAGTGTATAACACACATGTTCTCATAGTGTATAACACACATGTTCTCATAGTGTATTACACACATGTTCTCATAGTGTATAACACACATGTTCTCATAGTGTATAACACACATGTTCTCATAGTGTATAACACACATGTTCTCATAGTGTATTACACACATGTTCTCATAGTGTATAACACACATGTTCTCATAGTGTATAACACACATGTTCTCATAGTGTATAACACACATGTTCTCATAGTGTATTACACACATGTTCTCATAGTGTATTACACACATGTTCTCATAGTGTATTACACACATGTTCTCATAGTGTATAACACACATGTTCTCATAGTGTATAACACACATGTTCTCATAGTGTATTACACACATGTTCTCATAGTGTATTACACACATGTTCTCATAGTGTATAACACACATGTTCTCATAGTGTATAACACACATGTTCTCATAGTGTATTACACAGTGTATAACACACATGTTCTCATAGTGTATAACACACATGTTCTCATAGTGTATAACACACATGTTCTCATAGTGTATTACATCAAGTGTATAACACACATGTTCTCATAGTGTATAACACACATGTTCTCATAGTGTATTACACAGTGTATAACACACATGTTCTCATAGTGTATAACACACATGTTCTCATAGTGTATAACACACATGTTCTCATAGTGTATTACACACATGTTCTCATAGTGTATTACACACATGTTCTCATAGTGTATACACACATGTTCTCATAGTTAGTATAACACACATGTTCTCATAGTGTATAACACACATGTTCTCATAGTGTATAACACACATGTTCTCATAGTGTATAACACACATGTTCTCATAGTGTATTACACACATGTTCTCATAGTGTATAACACACATGTTCTCATAGTGTATTACACACATGTTCTCATAGTGTATAACACACATGTTCTCATAGTGTATAACACACATGTTCTCATAGTGTATAACACACATGTTCTCATAGTGTATAACACACATGTTCTCATAGTGTATAACACACATGTTCTCATAGTGTATAACACACATGTTCTCATAGTGTATAACACACATGTTCTCATAGTGTATAACACACATGTTCTCATAGTGTATAACACACATGTTCTCATAGTGTATAACACACATGTTCTCATAGTGTATTACACACATGTTCTCATAGTGTATTACACACATGTTCTCATAGTGTATTACACACATGTTCTCAGTGTATAACACACATGTTCTCATAGTGTATAACACACATGTTCTCATAGTGTATACACACATGTTCTCATAGTGTATTACACACATGTTCTCATAGTGTATTACACTCTGGAGAGCAGCTTCAGTGAGAGACTGATCCACCCTCGATGTGCGAAGGAAAGGTTCCGTAGGTCTTTCCTTCCTGCTGCTGTCAGACTTTATAACAAAAACTGTTAGTACTGAACACTTCGCAATACTGACCTAACCATGGTGCAATTCTGTCATATGTGCAAATGTGCAATTGCTGTTGGAATTCATGTGCAATTCATGTGCAACCTATGTGCTGTCGTGACACATATTCATGTGCAATTACTGTCGTGATCACATGCAATGGTATTTATGTATTTATTTATTTGTCTATGGGAGTTTTTATTTATTTATAGGAGATCTTCTACTGAAAGTGTTTTTCAGACTTCCTATAAGTGATCTGTTCTTCTGTATCTACCTCTGTATCTACCTGCGTTGCACCAATGAAATTTCCCCATGTGGGACAATAAAGGAATATCTTATCTTATCTTATCTTATCTTACACATGTTCTCATAGTGTAAAACACACATGTTCTCATAGTGTATTACACACATGTTCTCATAGTGTATAACACACATGTTCTCATAGTGTATAACACACATGTTCTCATAGTGTATAACACACATGTTCTCATAGTGTATAACACACATGTTCTCATATGCATGTTCTCATAGTGTATAACACACATGTTCTCATAGTGTATAACACACATGTTCTCATAGTGTATTACACACATGTTCTCATAGTGTATAACACACATGTTCTCATAGTGTATTACACACATGTTTTCATAGTGTATTACACACATGTTCTCATAGTGTATAACACACATGTTCTCATAGTGTATTACAAACATGTTCTCATAGTGTATAACACACATGTTCTCATAGTGTATAACACACATGTTCTCATAGTGTATAACACACATGTTCTCATAGTGTATAACACACATGTTCTCATAGTGTATTACACACATGTTCTCATAGTGTATTACACACATGTTCTCATAGTGTATTACATAGTGTATAACACACATGTTCTCATAGTGTATTACAAACATGTTCTCATAGTGTATAACACACATGTTCTCATAGTGTATAACACACATGTTCTCATAGTGTATTACACAAATGTTCTCATAGTGTATTACACACATGTTCTCATAGTGTATAACACACATGTTCTCATAGTGTATAACACAAATGTTCTCATAGTGTATAACACACATGTTCTCATAGTGTATAACACACATGTTCTCATAGTGTATAACACACATGTTCTCATAGTGTATAACACACATGTTCTCATAATGTATTACACACATGTTCTCATAGTGTATAACACACATGTTCTCATAGTGTATTACACACATGTTCTCGTAGTGTATTACACACATGTTCTCAGTGTATAACACACATGTTCTCAGTGTATAACACACATGTTCTCATAGTGTATAACACACATGTTCTCATAGTGTATAACACACATGTTCTCATAGTGTATTACACACATGTTCTCATAGTGTATTACACACATGTTCTCAGTGTATAACACACATGTTCTCATAGTGTATAACACACATGTTCTCATAGTGTATAACACACATGTTCTCATAGTGTATTACACACATGTTCTCATAGTGTATTACACTCTGGAGAGCAGCTTCAGTGAGAGACTGATCCACCCTCGATGTGCGAAGGAAAGGTTCCGTAGGTCTTTCCTTCCTGCTGCTGTCAGACTTTATAACAAAAACTGTTAGTACTGAACACTCGCAATACTGACCTAACCATGTGCAATTCTGTCATATGTGCAATTGCTGTTGGAATTCATATTCAATTCATGTGCAACCTATGTGCTGTCGTGACACATATTCATGTGCAATTACTGTCGTGATCACATGCAATGGTATTTATGTATTTATTTATTTGTCTATGGGAGTTTTTATTTATTTATAGGAGATCTTCTACTGAAAGTGTTTTTCAGACTTCCTATAAGTGATCTGTTCTTCTGTATCTACCTCTGTATCTACCTGCGTTGCACCAATGAAATTTCCCCATGTGGGACAATAAAGGAATATCTTATCTTATCTTATCTTATCTTACACATGTTCTCGTAGTGTAAAACACACATGTTCTCATAGTGTATTACACACATGTTCTCATAGTGTATAACACACATGTTCTCATATGCATGTTCTCATAGTGTATAACACGCATGTTCTCATAGTGTATAACACACATGTTCTCATAGTGTATAACACACATGTTCTCATAGTGTATAACACACATGTTCTCATAGTGTATTACACACATGTTCTCATAGTGTATTACACACATGTTCTCATAGTGTATTACACACATGTTCTCATAGTGTATTACACACATGTTCTCATAGTGTATAACACACATGTTCTCATAGTGTATAACACACATGTTCTCATAGTGTATTGCACAAATGTTCTCATAGTGTATTACACACATGTTCTCATAGTGTATTACACACATGTTCTCATAGTGTATTACACACATGTTCTCATAGTGTATTACACACATGTTCTCATAGTGTATTACACACATGTTCTCATAGTGTATTACATAGTGTATAACACACATGTTCTCATAGTGTTTTACACACATGTTCTCATAGTGTATAACACACATGTTCTCATAGTGTATTGCACAAATGTTCTCATAGTGTATTACACACATGTTCTAATAGTGTATTACACACATGTTCTCATAGTGTATTACACACATGTTCTCATAGTGTATTACACACATGTTCTCATAGTGTATTACACACATGTTCTCATAGTGTATTACATAGTGTATAACAAACATGTTCTCATAGTGTATAACACACATGTTCTCATAGTGTATTACACACATGTTCTCATAGTGTATAACACACATGTTCTCATAGTGTATTACACAAATGTTCTCATAGTGTATTACAAACATGTTCTCATAGTGTATAACACACATGATCTCATAGTGTATAACACACATGTTCTCATAGTGTATAACACACATGTTCTCATAGTGTATAACACACATGTTCTCATAGTGTATTACACACATGTTCTCATAGTGTATAACACACATGTTCTCATAGTGTATAACACACATGTTCTCATAGTGTATAACACACATGTTCTCATAATGTATTACACACATGTTCTCATAGTGTATAACACACATGTTCTCATAGTGTATTACACACATGTTCTCAGTGTATAACACACATGTTCTCATAGTGTATAACACACATGTTCTCATAGTGTATTACACAGTGTATTACACACATGTTCTCATAGTGTATAACACACATGCTCTCATAGTGTATAACACACAGGCTCTCATAGTGTATAACACACATGTTCTCATAGTGTATAACACACATGTTCTCATAGTGTATTACACACATGTTCTCAGTGTATAACACACATGTTCTCATAGTGTATAACACACATGTTCTCATAGTGTATTACACACATGTTCTCAGTGTATAACACACATGTTCTCATAGTGTATAACACACATGTTCTCATAGTGTATTACACAGTGTATTACACACATGTTCTCATAGTGTATTACACAGTGTATAACACACATGTTCTCATAGTGTATAACACACATGTTCTCAGTGTATAACACACATGTTCTCATAGTGTATTACACAGTGTATTACACACATGTTCTCAGAGTGTATTACACAGTGTATAACACACATGTTCTCATAGTGTATAACACACATGTTCTCATAGTGTATTACACAGTGTATAACACACATGTTCTCATAGTGTATAACACACATGTTCTCATAGTGTATTACACACATGTTCTCATAGTGTACAACACACATGTTCTCATAGTGTATTACACACATGTTCTCATAGTGTATTACACACATGTTCTCAGTGTATTACACACATGTTCTCATAGTGTATTACACACATGTTCTCATAGTGTATAACACACATGTTCTCATAGTGTATAACACACATGTTCTCATAGTGTATTACAAACATGTTCTCATAGTGTATAACACACATGTTCTCATAGTGTATTACACACATGTTCTCATAGTGTATAACACACATGTTCTCATAGTGTAAAACACACATGTTCTCATAGTGTATAACACACATGTTCTCATAGTGTATAACACACATGTTCTCATAGTGTAAAACACACATGTTCTCATAGTGTAAAACACACATGTTCTCATTGTGTATAACACACATGTTCTCATAGTGTATAACACACATGTTCTCATAGTGTATTATACACATGTTCTCATAGTGTATAACACACATGTTCTCATAGTGTATAACACACATGTTCTCATAGTGTATAACAAACATGTTCTCATAGTGTATTACACACATGTTCTCATAGTGTATTACACACATGTTCTCATAGTGTATTACACACATGTTCTCATAGTGTATTACACACATGTTCTCATAGTGTATTACAAACATGTCCTCATAGTGTATAACACACATGTTCTCATAGTGTATAACACACATGTTCTCATAGTGTATTACACACATGTTCTCATAGTGTATAACACACATGTTCTCATAGTGTATAACACACATGTTCTCATAGTGTATTACACACATGTTCTCATAGTGTATAACACACATGTTCTCATAGTGTATTACACACATGTTCTCATAGTGTATAACACACATGTTCTCATAGTGTATAACACACATGTTCTCATAGTGTATTACACACATGTTCTCATAGTGTATTACACACATGTTCTCATAGTGTATTACATAGTGTATAACACACATGTTCTCATAGTCTATAACATACATGTTCTCATAGTGTATTACACACATGTTCTCATAGTGTATAACACACATGTTCTCATAGTGTATAACACACATGTTCTCATAGTGTATAACACACATGTTCTCATAGTGTATTACACACATGTTCTCATAGTGTATAACACACATGTTCTCATAGTGTATAACACACATGTTCTCATAGTGTATTACACACATGCTCTCATAGTGTATTACACACATGTTCTCATAGTGTATTACACACATGTTCTCATAGTGTATTACACACATGTTCTCATAGTGTATTACACACATGTTCTCATAGTGTATTACACAGTGTATAACACACATGTTCTCATAGTGTATTACACACATGTTCTCATAGTGTATAACACACATGTTCTCATAGTGTATAACACACATGTTCTCATAGTGTATAACACACATGTTCTCATAGTGTATAACACACATGTCCTCATAGTGTATAACACACATGTTCTCATAGTGTATTACACACATGTTCTCATAGTGTATAACACACATGTTCTCATAGTGTATTTCACACATGTTCTCATAGTGTATAACACACATGTTCTCATAGTGTATAACACACATGTTCTCATAGTGTATTACACACATGTTCTCATAGTGTATTACACACATGTTCTCATAGTGTATTACATAGTGTATAACACACATGTTCTCATAGTGTATTACAAACATGTTCTCATAGTGTATAACACACATGTTCTCATAGTGTATTACACACATGTTCTCATAGTGTATAACACACATGTTCTCATAGTGTATAACACACATGTTCTCATAGTGTATAACACACATGTTCTCATAGTGTATTACACACATGTTCTCATAGTGTATAACACACATGTTCTCATAGTGTATAACACACATGTTCTCAGAATGTATAACACACATGTTCTCATAGTGTATTACACACATGTTCTCATAGTGTATAACACACATGTTCTCATAGTGTATAACACACATGTTCTCATAGTGTATAACACACATGTTCTCATAGTGTATTACACACATGTTCTCATAGTGTATAACACACATGTTCTCATAGTGTATTACACACATGTTCTCATAGTGTATAACACACATGTTCTCATAGTGTATAACACACATGTTCTCATAGTGTATTACACACATGCTCTCATAGTGTATTACACACATGTTCTCATAGTGTATTACACACATGTTCTCATAGTGTATTACACACATGTTCTCATAGTGTATTACACACATGTTCTCATAGTGTATTACACAGTGTATAACACACATGTTCTCATAGTGTATTACACACATGTTCTCATAGTGTATAACACACATGTTCTCATAGTGTATAACACACATGTTCTCATAGTGTATTACACACATGTTCTCATAGTGTATTACAAACATGTCCTCATAGTGTATAACACACATGTTCTCATAGTAGATAACACACATGTTCTCATAGTGTATTACACACATGTTCTCATAGTGTATAACACACATGTTCTCATAGTGTATTTCACACATGTTCTCATAGTGTATAACACACATGTTCTCATAGTGTATAACACACATGTTCTCATAGTGTATTACACACATGTTCTCATAGTGTATTACACACATGTTCTCATAGTGTATTACATAGTGTATAACACACATGTTCTCATAGTGTATTACAAACATGTTCTCATAGTGTATAACACACATGTTCTCATAGTGTATTACACACATGTTCTCATAGTGTATAACACACATGTTCTCATAGTGTATAACACACATGTTCTCATAGTGTATAACACACATGTTCTCATAGTGTATTACACACATGTTCTCATAGTGTATAACACACATGTTCTCATAGTGTATAACACACATGTTCTCAGAATGTATAACACACATGTTCTCATAGTGTATTACACACATGTTCTCATAGTGTATAACACACATGTTCTCATAGTGTATAACACACATGTTCTCATAGTGTATAACACACATGTTCTCATAGTGTATTACACACATGTTCTCATAGTGTATAACACACATGTTCTCATAGTGTATAACACACATGTTCTCATAGTGTATTACACACATGCTCTCATAGTGTATTACACACATGTTCTCATAGTGTATTACACACATGTTCTCATAGTGTATTACACACATGTTCTCATAGTGTATTACACACATGTTCTCATAGTGTATTACACAGTGTATAACACACATGTTCTCATAGTGTATAACACACATGTTCTCATAGTGTATAACACACATGTTCTCATAGTGTATTACACACATGTTCTCATAGTGTATTACACACATGTTCTCATAGTGTATTACACACATATTCTCATAGTGTATTACACACATGTTCTCATAGTGTATTACACAGTGTATAACACACATGTTCTCATAGTGTATTACACACATGTTCTCATAGTGTATTACACACATGTTCTCATAGTGTATTACACACATGTTCTCATAGTGTATTACACACATGTTCTCGTAGTGTATTACACACATGTTCTCATAGTGTATTACACAGTGTATAACACACATGTTCTCATAATATATTACACACATGTTCTCATAGTGTATAACACACATGTTCTCATAGTGTATAACACACATGTTCTCATAGTGTATAACACACATGTTCTCATAGTGTATAACACACATGTTCTCATAGTGTATAACACACATGTTCTCATAGTGTAAAACACACATGTTCTCATTGTGTATAACACACATGTTCTCATAGTGTATAACACACATGTTCTCATAGTGTATTATACACATGTTCTCATAGTGTATAACACACATGTTCTCATAGTGTATAACAAACATGTTCTCATAGTGTATTACACAAATGTTCTCATAGTGTATTACACACATGTTCTCATAGTGTATTACACACATGTTCTCATAGTGTATTACACACATGTTCTCATAGTGTATTACACACATGTTCTCATAGTGTATTACAAACATGTCCTCATAGTGTATAACACACATGTTCTCATAGTGTATAACACACATGTTCTCATAGTGTATTACACACATGTTCTCATAGTGTATAACACACATGTTCTCATAGTGTATTACACACATGTTCTCATAGTGTATAACACACATGTTCTCATAGTGTATAACACACATGTTCTCATAGTGTATTACACACATGTTCTCATAGTGTATTACACACATGTTCTCATAGTGTATTACATAGTGTATAAAACACATGTTCTCATAGTGTATAACACACATGTTCTCATAGTGTATAACACACATGTTCTCATAGTGTATAACACACATGTTCTCATAGTGTATTACACACATGTTCTCATAGTGTATAACACACATGTTCTCATAGTGTATAACACACATGTTCTCATAGTGTATTACACACATGCTCTCATAGTGTATTACACACATGTTTTCATAGTGTATTACACACATGTTCTCATAGTGTATTACACACATGTTCTCATAGTGTATTACACACATGTTCTCATAGTGTATTACACAGTGTATAACACACATGTTCTCATAGTGTATAACACACATGTTCTCATAGTGTATAACACACATGTTCTCATAGTGTATTACACACATGTTCTCATAGTGTATTACACACATGTTCTCATAGTGTATTACACACATGTTCTCATAGTGTATTACACACATGTTCTCATAGTGTATTACACAGTGTATAACACACATGTTCTCATAGTGTATAACACACATGTTCTCATAGTGTATAACACACATGTTCTCATAGTGTATTACACACATGTTCTCATAGTGTATTACACACATGTTCTCATAGTGTATTACACACATGTTCTCATAGTGTATTACACAGTGTATAACACACATGTTCTCATAGTGTATTACACACATATTCTCATAGTGTATAACACACATGTTCTCATAGTGTATAACACAGATGTTCTCATAGTGTATTACACACATGTTCTCATAGTGTATTACAAACATGTCCTCATAGTGTATAACACACATGTTCTCATAGTGTATAACACACATGTTCTCATAGTGTATTACACACATGTTCTCATAGTGTATAACACACATGTTCTCATAGTGTATTACACACATGTTCTCATAGTGTATAACACACATGTTCTCATAGTGTATAACACACATGTTCTCATAGTGTATAACACACATGTTCTGATAGTGTATTACACACATGTTCTCATAGTGTATTACACACATGTTCTCATAGTGTATTACATAGTGTATAACACACATGTTCTCATAGTGTATTACAAACATGTTCTCATAGTGTATAACACACATGTTCTCATAGTGTATTACACACATGTTCTCATAGTGTATAACACACATGTTCTCATAGTGTATAACACACATGTTCTCATAGTGTATAACACACATGTTCTCATAGTGTATAACACACATGTTCTCATAGTGTATTACACAGTGTATTACACACATGTTCTCATAGTGTATTACACACATGTTCTCATAGTGTATAACACACATGTTCTCATAGTGTATTACACACATGTTCTCATAGTGTATTACACACATGTTCTCAGTGTATTACACACATGTTCTCATAGTGTATTACACACATGTTCTCATAGTGTATTACACACATGTTCTCATAGTGTATTACAAACATGTTCTCATAGTGTATAACACACATGTTCTCATAGTGTATTACACACATGTTCTCATAGTGTATAACACACATGTTCTCATAGTGTATAACACACATGTTCTCAGAATGTATAACACACATGTTCTCATAGTGTATTACACACATGTTCTCATAGTGTATAACACACATGTTCTCATAGTGTATAACACACATGTTCTCATAGTGTATAACACACATGTTCTCATAGTGTATAACACACATGTTCTCATAGTGTATAACACACATGTTCTCATAGTGTATTACAAACATGTTCTCATAGTGTATAACACACATGTTCTCATAGTGTATTACACACATGTTCTCATAGTGTATTACACACATGTTCTCATAGTGTATTACACACATGTTCTCATAGTGTATTACACACATGTTCTCATAGTGTATTACACAGTGTATAACACACATGTTCTCATAGTGTATTACACACATGTTCTCATAGTGTATAACACACATGTTCTCATAGTGTATAACACACATGTTCTCATAGTGTATTACACACATGTTCTCATAGTGTATTACACACATGTTCTCATAGTGTATTACACACATGTTCTCGTAGTGTATTACACACATGTTCTCATAGTGTATTACACAGTGTATAACACACATGTTCTCATAATATATTACACACATGTTCTCATAGTGTATAACACACATGTTCTCATAGTGTATTACACACATGTTCTCATAGTGTATTACACACATGTTCTCATAGTGTATTACACACATGTTCTCATAGTGTATTACACACATGTTCTCAGTGTATTACACACATGTTCTCATAGTGTATTACACACATGTTCTCATAGTGTATTACACACATGTTCTCATAGTGTATAACACACATGTTCTCATAGTGTATAACACACATGTTCTCATAGTGTATTATACACATGTTCTCATAGTGTATAACACACATGTTCTCATAGTGTATAACACACATGTTCTCATAGTGTATAACACACATGTTCTCATAGTGTATTACACAAATGTTCTCATAGTGTATTACACACATGTTCTCATAGTGTATTACACACATGTTCTCATAGTGTATTACACACATGTTCTCATAGTGTATTACACACATGTTCTCATAGTGTATTACAAACATGTTCTCATAGTGTATAACACACATGTTCTCATAGTGTATAACACACATGTTCTCATAGTGTATAACACACATGTTCTCATAGTGTATTACACACATGTTCTCATAGTGTATTACACACATGTTCTCATAGTGTATTACACACATGTTCTCATAGTGTATTACACACATGTTCTCATAGTGTATTACACACATGTTCTCATAGTGTATTACACACATGTTCTCATAGTGTATTACACACATGTTCTCATAGTGTATTACATAGTGTATAACAGACATGTTCTCATAGTGTATTACAAACATGTTCTCATAGTGTATAACACACATGTTCTCATAGTGTATAACACACATGTTCTCATAGTGTATAACACACATGTTCTCATAGTGTATTACACAAATGTTCTCATAGTGTATAACACACATGTTCTCATAGTGTATTACACACATGTTCTCATAGTGTATAACACACATGTTCTCATAGTGTATAACACACATGTTCTCATAGTGTATTACACAAATGTTCTCATAGTGTATTACATAGTGTATAACAGACATGTTCTCATAGTGTATTACAAACATGTTCTCATAGTGTATAACACACATGTTCTCATAGTGTATAACACACATGTTCTCATAGTGCATAACACACATGTTCTCATAGTGTATAACACACATGTTCTCATAGTGTATAACACACATGTTCTCATAGTGTATAACACACATGTTCTCATAGTGTATTACACACATGTTCTCATAGTGTATAACACACATGTTCTCATAGTGTATAACACGCATGTTCTCATAGTGTATAACACACATGTTCTCATAGTGTATTACACACATGTTCTCATGTGTGTTGTATTGGTGTCATTTGTGTCAAGTGTTTGGGATGTATAAAAGTACAAAATAACTTGATAGATCTTGATAGATCTAATCACAGTGGTTCATAAAAACAATCGACTTGGCCTTAATTATATTTTTATCAATTATTTAATTGCGTAAGTAAGTTTTAAGTTAGGTTAGGACAAGCTAGTCAAGTCTTCTTTCGTAATTGAATGTTACAAACAAATGAAAAGGTGTTACGTGTTTAACGCAGGGCTGGACTGGGAGACAAAATTGGCCCTGGACTGACTTGACTGACTCCTCCCACGACAGCGATTGCAGCTTCCTGTCAAACTCATAACAAAATAACCAAAAACACATTTTAAAAACTATAATAGTGAAATGTTCCAAACTACCAATTCATATGATCAACAAGCTATCATTATTATCAAGTATTATTTGTGTATATTTCCCAGGTCAGAGTTGCTCCAAAACAGTTGTATCATCTGGACCTAAAAACAGAGCCTAGATGATACAACTACAACAATATAACACTCCTGGACCAATGAGGGACACGGCCACATGTTTTAAGACCTAAAAGAGAACAAAACTGTTTTTATCTTAGATTTGAACATTGTCAGAGGAGAACCTGTCTCACATCTTCAGGCACCAGCAGGAGGCCGGTCCATGTTTAGTCCTGACTCTAGCACCAGCAGGAGGCCGGTCCATGTTTAGTCCTGACTCTGGCACCAGCAGGAGGCCGGTCCATGTTTAGTCCTGACTCTGGCACCAGCAGGAGGCCGGTCCATGTTTAGTCCTGACTCTGGCACCAGCAGGAGGCCGGTCCATGTTTAGTCCTGACTCTGGCACCAGCAGGAGGCCGATCCATGTTTAGTCCTGACTCTGGCACCAGCAGGAGGCCGGTCCATGTTTAGTCCTGACTCTGGCACCAGCAGGAGGCCGGTCCATGTTTAGTCCTGACTCTGGCACCAGCAGGAGGCCGGTCCATGTTTAGTCCTGACTCTGGCACCAGCAGGAGGCCGCTCCATGTTTAGTCCTGACTCTGGCACCAGCAGGAGGCCGCTCCATGTTTAGTCCTGACTCTGGCACCAGCAGGAGGCCACTCCATGTTTAGTCCTGACTCTGGCACCAGCAGGAGGCCGCTCCATGTTTAGTCCTGACTCTGGCACCAGCAGGAGGCCGGTCCATGTTTAGTCCTGACTCTGGCACCAGCAGGAGGCCGCTCCATGTTTAGTCCTGACTCTGGCACCAGCAGGAGGCCGCTCCATGTTTAGTCCTGACTCTGGCACCAGCAGGAGGCCGCTCCATGTTTAGTCCTGACTCTGGCACCAGCAGGAGGCCGGTCCATGTTTAGTCCTGACTCTGGCACCAGCAGGAGGCCGCTCCATGTTTAGTCCTGACTCTGGCACCAGCAGGAGGCCGCTCCATGTTTAGTCCTGACTCTGGCACCAGCAGGAGGCCGGTCCATGTTTAGTCCTGTCCGTATTGCACATGGGTATGTCAGTATTGCACATGGGTATGTCAGTATTGCACATTGGTATGAGAGTATTGCACATGGGTATGACAGTGTTTGTTGTAGAGTGTGACAGCAGCAGAAGGACAGACTGTGAAACGTCTCCTTCACACAGCGAGTGTGGATCAGTCACTGAAGCTGTGTCATGCAGGGGACAGAGTGTCCTGCAGGGGACAGAGTGTCCTGCAGGGGGTGACACTCATGGTCCAGCATAGATGTGAGTTTAGCCAGGACATTTCTGTCCCCCACCTCCTGCACCGAGTCCAGAGCACAGCCCAGGACGGAGCTTTGTCCAGCTTCTTCCTCTCCCTCTCTGTGATGACCACACCTACAGGAGCTGATGCACCACAGAGGAGGAGAAGGTCTTCAGGAGTGGCCCTGTCAGGAGTGGCCCTGTCAGGAGTGGCCCTGTCAGGAGCGGCCCTGTCAGGAGCGACCCTGTCAGGAGCGGCCCTGTCAGGAGTGGCCCTGTCACTCCAAAAGACCTGAGTCTCCTCAGGAGGTGGAGCCGACTCTGGTTCTTCCTGTTCAGTCTGTGTTATGAGTCCAGTCCAGTTTGTGGTTCAGATGAACACCAGGTCCTTGTATGAGTCACTCTCACCAAAGTCACTGATGGTGCCACTTGCCAATAAGCCTTTGCATAAATCCAGAGTAGTGAGAAATTTAGCATTGCCCAACCGCTCTATCAACTCTTCTACTCTACGCATTGGATAAGCATCAAAGGCAGAAACTGCATTTAACACAAAATCTCTGTCTTGGGTCATTTTTCTTTGGGACCAAAACAACAGGACTGCACCACTCACTCTTTGATGGTCCGATGACTCCCATAACCAGCATATCCTCCACTTCCTGCTTCACAGCAGGTATCAGCTTTTTTCCAAAAAAAACTGGAGACAATGCTGCCACCATTTATGAGGTAGTGTGGCATTGAGTGGCTTAAAATGGCATAGGAAGACTCAGATGCCTTCTATCATGAAGCCAATTAGGCCAATTGGGCGGCCCCCTCCACACAGCTGGAACCACCTTTAAACAGAGCCACACCCACACAGCACACCCCATGTCATCAGTGACATCACCAGGACAGGGCCCAAACCATGGATGTATTATATTATGGCCCAAACCAAGGAAATGGCTCGGAGGCCCTCCCCCTCCACCTCCAGGCATGACATGAAGAAGTCAATGCCTCACTTCGTCACAGAGTTAAACAGCTGATTGTGCTCGTGGTACAGTGGACATACAAGTGAGCAGACTGAAGTTTTGAAAAGAGACTTCTTGAAGTCATTCGATGTGCTTGATGAAGAGATCTGCACTACATTGAGAACTTCTATCTATTCTGGAAACGAGAGGGGCCCCCACCTATGCAGAGGGGGACTGAGGGTGCAGAGGCGGAGTGAGGGTGCTGAGGTGGAGTGAGGGTGCAGAGGTGGAGTGAGGGTTCTGACAGAGAACCTGCTCCACGCTCTGAGGCATTGGACTGGGCCTGGACATGGTCCTGAGCAGATAGAGACGAGAGGAATGAGAGAAGAATTCCTGCTCCGAGACCGAGCCAATGTTTCAACATCAACAGCACCACAACCTCAGCCTCCACCAAAGGATTCATCAGCAGCTGCTCCACCACCACCAGCTAAAGATTCAGCTCCAGCTGCTCCACATTCACCTCCACCGCCTCCAGCGAAGGACTCATCAGCAGCAGCAGCAGCACCACAACAATCTTGATCGCAGCCAGCACAGGAGTCATTACAGTTATTCCCTGTAGGGTCCTCATCGAAGGCCTTGGACCCATCTATTTTCATCATTTGAGTACGTCTCCTTTAAAATGGATCTAAAACAGTCTCACTCTCTTCATTGTTTTATACAAGCCTCTCCAACACTGCCAACGTTTTATTGATGATTTTACTGAGATGTTTCAGTCGTATGCACAGACTTTGATGGTTTGGTCATTACAGGTGATTTCAATGTATGTGTTGTAAATAAAGCTTTAATCCTGTTTGTGCATTTATTGATTGAACAGGAAACAGTCTGCACTCACACCCATCTCACACAATACCCTACCTCTGCTTTGCTGCCACTGGGATGACAAGTTCACTCAACGGTCAAACCACAAGACGCGTTTCTGCAGAAATTTGTCATGCATTAGCAGAAGGTAAATGTCACTTCTATAAGTGTTACAGGTGCCGTTTCCTGTCTTAAAAGTGGACAAAACAATACCGCATAAGGAGATCAACTAGACAACGGCAGTTGGATGGAGCCTGAGGCATGACCAGATTCTACTGTCATGAATATTCATTTTGTCTTGTATATATATGTCAGCGCCAGGGAAAAACGGAAGTTTGATGTCAGAGCACCTGCTCCACTTCGCGCATGCGTCAGGGAGAGTTGTGCGCTGTTTCTATCTGTATTAGTGTAAGTGTTAGGCATTCAAACCTTTTGAATTATACGACCATCTTTGTCTTGTTTCCGCAGAATAAATAGAACCCAACATATGTATATGTATATATATATATATATATATATATACATACATATACATGTGTGTAGCACCTCTCCTTGACGTGGTGGAGGGGTTTGAGCGCCCGAATGATCCCGGGAGCTATGTTGTCGGGGGCTTCAAGCCCCTGGTCGGGTCTCCCAAGGCAAACAGGTCCTAGGTGACGGGTCGGACAAAGATCGGTTCAGAAGCCTCTTATGATGAGTTCACAAACAAGGCCGATTACGTCGCCCGGATTGGCGTCACCGGGGCCCCATCCTGGAGCCAGGCCTGGGATGGGTGCTCGATGGCGAGCGCCTGGTGGCCGGGTCTTACCCCACGGGGCCCGGCCGGGCACAGCCCGAAAGAGCAACGTGAGGCCGCCCTCCCGTGGGCCCACCACCCGCAGGAGGATCCATAAGGGGCCGGTGCAGAGAGATCTGGGCGGCAGTCGACGGCAGGGGCCTCGGCGACCAGATCTCCAGACACAGAGACTAACTCTGAGGACATGGAATGTCACCTCGCTGGGGGGGAAAGAGCCTGAGCTTGTGCGGGAGGTTGAGCGATACCGACTAGATATAGTGGGCCTCACCTCCACGCACAGTTTGGGCTCTGGAACCCATCTCCTCGAGAGGGGCTGGACACTCCACTTCTCTGATGTGGGCTTATAGTCCCTCAGCTCAGCCGCCACGTGTTGGAGTTCACCCCGGTGGACGAGAGGGACGCCTTCGGGTGGGGGACAGGTCTCTCACTGTTGTGGTGGCCTAGGGGCCGAACAGCAGTGCAGAGTACCCGGCCTTCTTGGAGTCCTTGGGAGGAGTACTGGACAGTGCACCATCCGGGGACTCCGTTGTTCTACTGGGGGACTTCAACACCCACGTGGGCAATGACAGTGACACCTGGGGAGGGGTGATCGGGAAGAACGGCTTCCCCGATCTGAACCCGAGCGGTGTTCAGTTATTGGACTTCTGTGCTAGCCACGGATTGTCCATAACAAACACCATGTTCAAGCATAAGGGCGTCCATCAGTGCACGTGGCACCAGGACACCCTAGGCCGGAGGTCAATGATCGACTTTGTTGTTGTGTCATCTGACCTCCGGCCGCGTGTCTTGGACACTGGGGTGAAGAGAGGGGCAGAGTTGTCAACCGATCACCACCTGGTGGTGAGTTGGATCCGCTGGCGGAGGAGGAAGCCGGACAGACTTGGCAGACCCAAGCGCATTGTGAGGGTCTGTTGGGAATGTCTTGTGGAGCCCTCTGTCAGTAGGGTATTCAACTCGCACCTCCGGGAGAGCTTCTCCCATGTCCCGGGGGAGGTTGGGGACATTGAGTCCGAATGGACCATGTTCTCCGCCTCCATTGTTGATGCAGCTGCTCGGAGCTGTGGTCGCAGGGTCTCCGGTGCCTGTCGGCAACCCCCGAACCCGGTGGTGGACACCGGAAGTAAGGGATGCCGTCAGACTGAAGAAGGAGGCCTATCAGGCCACTCTGGCTTGTGGGTCTCCGGAGGTCATCGACAGGTATCGGCAGGCCAAGCGAGCCGCGGCTCGTGCTGTCGCAGATGCAAAAACCCGGGCCTGGGAGGAGTTCGGGGAGGCCATGGAGGAGGACTATTGGTCGGCACCAAAGAAATTCTGGCAAACCGTCCGGCGCCTCAGGAGGGGGAAGCAGTGTCTCACCAACACCGTTTACGGTGCGGGTGGAGGCCTGCTGACCTCGACTGGGAATGTCGTCGGACGGTGGAAGGAATACTTTGAGAATCTCCTTAATCCCTCAGTCACATCTTCTGAAGAGGAAGCAGAGACCGGGGACTCAGAGGCTGGCTCATCCATCACCCAAGCTGAAGTCACTGAGGTTGTTCACAAACTTCTCGATGGCAGGGCTCCGGGGGTGGATGAGATCCGCCCTGAGTACCTAAAGTATCTGGATGTTGTAGGACTGTCTTGGTTGACACGTCTCTGCAACATCGCGTGGCGGTCGGGGACCGTGCCTCTGGACTGGCAGACCGGGGTGGTGGTCCCTCTGTTTCAAGAAGGGGGACCGGAGGGTGTGTTCCAACTAAAGAGGCATCACACTCCTCAGCCTCCCGGGTAAGGTCTATTCCAAAGTACTGGAGAGGAGAATCCGACCGATAGTCGAACCTCGGATTCAGGAGGAGCAGAGTGGTTTTCGTCCCGGTCGTGGAACACTGGACAAGCTCTAAACCCTCCATCGGGTGCTCGAGGGTTCATGGGAGTTTGCCCAACCAGTCCACATGTGTTTTGTGGATCTGGAGAAGGCTTTCGACCGTGTCCCTCAGGGTGTCCTTTGGGGGGTGCTGCGGGAGTACGGGGTCCGGGGCCCTTTGCTCAGGGCTGTCCGGTCCCTGTATGACCGGAGCAGGAGCTGTGTTCGCATTGCCGGCAGTAAGTCAGACCTGTTCCCAGTGCATGTTGGACTCCGCCAGGGCTGCCCTTTGTCACCGGTTCTGTTCATAATTTTTATGGACAGAATTTCTAGGCGCAGTCAGGGGTCGGAGGGTGTGGTCAGGGGCCGGAGGGTGTGGTCAGGGGTCGGAGGGTGTGGTCAGGGGTCGGAGGGTGTCCGGTTTGGGGACCATAGGATTCCATCCCTGCTGTTTGCAGACGATGTTGTCCTGACACCTCCAAATCCGAGGCCATGGTTCTCGACCGGAAAAAGGTGGCTTGCCCTCTTCAGGTGGGTGGGAAGTCCTTGCCCCAAGTGGAGGAGTTCAAGTATCTTGGGGTCTTGTTCATGAGTGAGGGAAGGATGGAGTGTGAGATCGACAGGGGGATCGGTGCAGCGGCTGCAGTGATGCAGTCGCTGCATCGGACCGCTGTGGTAAAGAAGAAGCTGAGCCGAAAGGCAAAGCTCTCTATTTACCGGTCGGTCTACTTTCCTACCCTCACCTATGGTCATGAGCTTTGGGTAGTGACAGAAAGAACAAGATCGCGGATACAAATCAAATCAAATCAAATCAAATCAATTTATTTTTGTAAGGCCCAAAATCACAACAACAGTTGCCTCTGAGGGCCACAAGGAGAAATTAATCAACAATGTCGGTGGTGGTGAGGGAGTCAGACAACGTCTGTGGTGGCGAGGGACGATGTCCCAGGGTCCTCTGTCCTTAGACTCTCCTTCTCGGCCAGGAAAAACTACAAAAAAAACCTCTTTGGGAAAAAAACGTAGAAACCTGGAGGAGTTCCAGTGAAGGAGAGATCCGACTCTCACAGACGGACAGACGGACACGAGGAGACTGGAGCTGGACCCACTCTTCAGGCAGATGAGGGACCGACTGAGGCGAACTGGACCCACTCTTCAGGCAGATGAGGGACCGTCGGAGGCGAACTGGACCCACTCTTCAGGCAGATGAGGGACCGTCGGAGGCGAACTGGACCCACTCTTCAGGCAGATGAGGGACCGTCGGAGGCGAGCTGGACCCACTTCTCAGGCAGATGAGGGACCGTCCACACAGGGCAGGACCACGCCACCAGGAGAGGGACATCTGGGTCCACAGGTCCTCAGGAGTGAGAGAAAGGAAAAGAAGGCGGTGAACAGTTTGCAAGTGGAATTAAAAAATAAATATTGTTTGATAGCATAAGTAGTCAGAATAAGAGGATAGTGCTCAAGCTGTCATACTTCCCCCAGCATAGTTACTCCTAGGGCAGCGTAGCTAAAGCTGTGAGTTTATGTTTCTGTTCCTAACTAGTCTGACCATAAGCGATTTCGAAGAGGAACGTTTTAAGCCTGGACTTAAATGAAGAGACTGTGTCAGCATATTTAACATGGGTCGGGAGCTGATTCCATAACACAGGAGCTTGGTAGCTAAACGCTCTACCTCCTACAGTACTTTTAGAGACTCTTGGCACCACCAGAAGGCTCTACCTCCTACAGTACTTTTAGAGACTCTTGGGACCACCAGAAGGCCAGCATTCTGAGAGCGAAGAGCTCTGTTTGGATGATATGGTTCTATAGCATCTTTGAGGTGGGATGGGGCCATGTCATTTATGGCTTTGTAGGTCAAGAGTAGAATTTTGAATTTGATTCTAAACTCGACAGGAGCCAGTGAAGAGACTCCAGCACCGGCGTAATGTGCTCTCTTCTTTTAGTTCCTGTTAGTAATCTTGCTGCTGCATTTTGAACCAGTTGAAAGCTTTTTATGGCGCTTTTAGGACACGCTGCAAGCAGGGAGTTACAGTAGTCTAATCTAGTCGTTACAAATGCATGGATAAGTTTTTCGGCATCACTTTTAGGCAGAATTCTTCTGATTTTACATCTGATACAAGCGGTCGAAATGAGTTTCCTTCGCCGTGTGGCTGGGCGCTCCCTTAGAGATAAGGTGAGGAGCTCTGAGTAGAGCCGCTGCTCCTCCACGTTGAGAGGAGCCAGCTGAGGTGGCTCGGGCATCTGTTCCGGATGCCTCCTGGGCGCCTCCCTCGGGAGGTGTTTCAGGCATGTCCCACCGGGTAGAGGCCCCGGGGAAGACCCAGGACACGCTGGAGAGACTATGTCTCTCGGCTGGCCTGGGAACGCCTCGGGATCCCCCCGGAGGAGTTGGAGGAAGTGTTTGGGGAGAAGGAAGTCTGGGAGTCCTTGCTCAGACTGCTGCCCCCGCGACCCGGCCCCGGATAAAGCGGCAGAAGATGGATGGATGGATGTATGGATATATGTAGCATTGAGTCGTATGCGTTCTTGTAATGTATCCAGGCAGTGCTCAGGTTGGTGTGTCGGGTTCAGTCCCATGAGACTGTTCTGTACCAGGAGCTGGTGTTTTGCACCTCTGGTATTTTTGCCGATGCCTTTCTGAGCACTGCTCATGTTTTGATCCATATGCCCGCTTATCTTAGGCGCCATTATGCCCGACAGGAGCTTCCACGTTGTGGAGGGACAGGTTATTGGACGATAGTTGGACGGGACTTTGCCCTTTGAGGGATCCTTCTGGAGCAGGATCGTACAAAAATAGCAGAACTGTATTGTTTAAAGGTTTTTACATTATTAAATGTGTATGCTCCATCAGGGAGAGATTTCACCTTCTTCATCGTATTGCAAACCACTCAGACAGAACCTTAATCAACCCACATTTGACACGTAAAACTCAGGGGCACTGGAGAAGCAATAAACTCTAAACTTTAATCCGGTCTTTATTCTGACAGAACAGACTGTAAACTTGAATCCAGACTTGTTTTATGGCGGTTGGCATCCAAGTGTTGCATTGCCGCCAGACTTTATTCCTCAGACCTTGTCGTAGTCCTCAGACTCTGTCGTAGTCCGTAAAAGTACTCCTTCCATTGCTTTGGTGTTACAAAGCCCATGAGGTCATGATATGTCTTTGTGACTTGTCGTAGAATAGTTGTTGTTGTTGTTGTTGTTGTTGTTGTTGTTGTTGTTGTTTTATGGCGGTTGGCATCCGAGTGTTGCATTACCGCCAGACTTTATTCCTTAGACTGTGTCGTAGTCCTAACAGTTCTACTTCCAGTGCTTTGACTTCCAGTGCTTCGTTGTTTCAGAGACCGACCGACTTTATTCCAGGGAGACTCTTCTTCATCTTCCTCTCCTTCTTTGACGTTCGGCGCTTCCTCCGTACAGCTTTATTCTTTAGGCTTCATTCTATAGGCTTTAATATTTCCACTGATGTCGCTGCTTGGTAGCCGTGCGTCTACGAGACTGGGCGAGGACAGGAGGCCACCCCCACCCCATCTCGTCACTCCGATCACTCCGACTCCCCAAAAGCAGACCCCCATCACTCCGACTCCCACTCAGCGCCTTTAGCCTGTTTTCCATATCTCCCCAATCAAGCTCCCTTGCTCCAAGGAATCTCCCCGCAGCTCCAGCAACGAACCCGATCCTTTCAGTTCCGCTCCGAGTCCGAGCAGCACAGTCTACAACATCCACCATAAAGAGCACAAAATCCTCTCCATCCACAACCAGGGCACTCTCATCAACTCTGGAACCTGCACACTTGGAACCTCCACACCTGGAACCCCCACACCCCTTGGGAGCCACGCTGGCCCCCCTCACCTCGCCCTGGCTGGGAGCAGCGCCGGCTCCTCTCTCCGCATTCACTCCAAACTCGCCACTTGAAATTCTCTTGACTGCATCCGCACAGGACATACCCCTGTTTCTTTCAGCATCAGACACAAGAATGTCCTTTCCACCCAGACGTTTAGTTCCAATCGCCTTCCGTTGCTGAGCCGCGTCCTTGCACACGACCAGCAGCGAGCCATCTCCAAGGACACTCGCACTCTTGATCACTCCCACAGCTACAGTTAGGCTCTTTGTCAATGCCACTGAATTCCACTCCTTAAAGGATGCACTATCCTGTGCAAGCTTTATGATCACCTTACAGTCTCTGCTCTCACCCCGGATATCAATAGCTTCAGCCTCATCCTGCTGCTCATTCCCAGAACCCTCGGACGAGCTAAGGGACTTTTTACGTTTCCGAGCACCAGCAGCCAGAAAAGACTGCTTCTCCTCGCCATCCAGAACGCCACCGACCATGTCTCTCATCATGTCTCTCCAGACCGCCCACAGCGCAGACCCGACTCTTCTTTTTCTTCGTCTTTGCCAGGCTGGTCAGGGACCCTGGAGCGTATGCCCCAAACATCCCAAAGGGCGTTAACGGACCTGCATTTATATAATTCTTCTTCTTCTTCTCCTTTGGCATCAGTTGGTATCCCAATCTTTTTGAAAAGTATCCAGACTTTATTCTGACAGAACAGACTGTAAACTTTAATCCAGTCTTTATTCTTTATTTATCCAGATTTCTAGATAATCCCAATTACTCAACTAGCATTGAAAGTTCACAAATACATGTTGACATGACAGACAAACGTATTTATTTATTTACCTATCATACCTATCAGAGCCCCATTAGCTTCCACAAGAGGTCGCTAGTCTTCCTGAGGTCCATTTGGCACAAAATCTATATTTTGATCAAACATTATCCACAACCACATTGACCCTTTTACAATAAGTGTCAAGAAATCTCAACACAATTCAACATGCAAAACAGTTCATTCATACATTATTGTTTTAGTTTTTTAAATAGAATATCTGTGACTTATTTGCCTTATACTTACAGACAGCTGATCCCAAGCTGCTGAAGATCTGAACAATAAAGTTTTCCACATACAATTTGATTGCGGGAAAGGAACAGCTAAATCATCCTTTGATCCATCCTTTGACCTGCCGGGCGATACCTTTGTGACAATACTCACTGTATACAATACACAGAATTTGGGGTTGTTTTTATAGATGGCATTATGCATGTAGCTTTAATTTTTCCTGTACCTTTAGCCGTAATAGAGTGGTGTGCATCTCATTCACACTGGTCCAGTAAGAGCACCCAAGGGTGACCCTGGCAGCTCTATTCTGAGCGAGCTGTAATTTATTAAGAGCTCCTGTGAAGCACTGGACCAATGACCGAGCAGTATTCCAGGTGTGACAAGACCAAAGACTTAACAACTGTTCTCATGACCAAGGGAGGACACTACGGCACACACCTCAGAGACAAACCTCTGCCCATCCTGGACACATCATGTTTTATTTGATCCGTCCATGAGGGCTGATTGTCTGCTGCAGATCATGTTCTATTGTATTTGACCAAACCAGAAATGTCCACACCCAATGTGAGTCAAAGGTCAAAAATTCTGAATACAAATTAAATTATCTCTTACTGGCGCCCCCCTCTGACCTTCAAAAAGATTTACCCATTCAAATGGCAACCGGAATCTCTTATTTAGGTGTGGTACTTCAAGAGACCTATCAACTATTCTGGAGAAAAATTATACCCATCTTTTTAGACCATAAAAAAGATCTTGAAAAATGGAACCTTATCTAGATAGATTTCTCTATCTGTCCCAGACTCTCCTGATTTCCATTCCCAACCGGCTGTTTGATGAGTAAAATAAAGCATTCTCAAGATGTACAGGCCTTACTGGCAGATGACGGACGCTTGAGTCTGACGGAGGAGGTGGAGAATCCTTGGGTGAAATCTGTTCTTACAACATGGAAGGAGCTGATCAGAACATACAAACTAAACAAAGAAGTTAAAATCTGGTTGTCTCAAAATGTCACACGTAACGGCACAAACTCAAGATTTAAAGTCTGGAAAACCAAAGGCCTAAAGGTCTTTGACCAGATTGTAAAGAAGAATCATCTGAAGAGCTTTGAGTGGAAAGAATCCTTTGACTTAGACAAACAGGACTTTTATAGGTCTTTACAAATAAGAAGTTATTATGATCAAGAAATCAAAAAGAATGACGACCGTCACAGCCTTTTGACTGAAATATGTCTTGAAGTTTATAAATTTGAACTTTCAAGGGGATTACCACGGAGAACCACGGGATCACATGTTTGGAGGGAATTCTGTTGGAAAAGTGTGTCACGATTTGACCAACTCTGGTTTCGCTGGGACTGTTTATACAATTGATATTTGTTCTGTATGTTTGTGTGTTTGTTCTATTTTGAATAATATTTAATAAAAAACATGTTATGTGTTTAATAAAGTACATTTCAATTTGATCACTGTTTGGACCAGTTCATTTGGTTTGATTAAAGCTTCAGATAAACACTGATTAACACATTCCTTCACATATTTTAGTAACTGTCATAATCCATGGCACCAAGAGCAGTTGATTTGTCTTGAATCAGCAATAAAATTGATCTGAAAGAAGCATGAAATCAATGAAACAAATGTTATTGGTGTAAAATCATGGCTAGTTCCATGTCTAAAATGTGGTTTATGAACATTCTATGTTTATGTATACATAGCCTATAATATATTTAAGCTTCAATCAAAGTCCAAATAAAATTTGATTGAACAAAAAATGAATTGTATGTAGATGATAAGGGGCGGCAGAGCGCTCGGTCAGAGCGGTCAGATCCACTGGCCTGCAGGTTGGCGGTACGATCGCAGCTGCCTCATGTGAATACTGCCGTCGTGTCCTTGGGCAAGACACTTAACCCAACTCGCCCCCAGTGTCTGTGAACATCTGGTGTGTGAATGGGTGACTGGTTCCTTGATGTAAAGCGCTTTGAGTACCTTGACGGTAGAAAAGCGCTATATAAATGTGACCATTTATGATAAGATAATCCTTTAATGCCACACAAGGGGAAATGTGGTTGTTCCACTGCAGTAGATCCAGGACAGATTATAGGAAGTTTAAAAAAACACTCTTATGAACAAAACAAAACCAAAACTCTTATGAAACTCCTCTCATATCTTAAAAGGGAATGGGGGGGGGGGAAATGGAGGGGGAAATAAAATAAAAAAACAAACTATAGATTTGCTTAAATCTTAAATTGTGGGCGAAGTGCATCCATGAGACTCATTGTGAAACTCACACCAGGATCCTGACATTGTTATTGTACACATCTAGTCAAATAATACTGAACTTCAAAAAATACACCCTTGTGCCACGATCCTCCGACACTGGCCCAAAATAGCCCTCTGTATTCAGATGTAGGGCGGATTTCAGTAGAATCTGTTTCGGCGTGCAACATACAACAATGAATAATAATAATTATAGCAAAGTATATCAAATAAGGCATGCATACATTAAGAATGTACTAATAAATCAAACTAAACTTGGTCTCAGTATGTACACAAAATGTACAGATGATCGGAAAAAGGGCAAAAGTGAAGAGTGAAATGAATAGTTGTTGGTTTGAATAGTTGGGGTTAAGTGGCAGGTGTTAAGTGTCCATGAGTCCAACGGCAGGAGCAGGACGGGTGGGAGGACCAGGACCACGCATTGGCATTGGTATTCTTGGGTCTGAGCAGATGGGCATTCCAATCATCCCGTATGTCACTGAGTAAGTACCTCCTACAAAAACAGTTACAGCTGCAAGTTAGGAAATTAAATCAATACTCGTAAATGTAGTAACTAATACTCCTATGATTACACTTTAACGTTTTATTATTTTTACCAGTGGCAGCTGGTGGTGCAAAGTATAGTGGGGGCTATTTAACAAGACCGTGTTTTAGATTGTAAAATTGAATATTTAACATTAACTGTATAAATTAATATTTTAAATCCATATTTACAACTGAATTAATGAAGTAAACACACTTTATTTCCACTTTGGGTCATGATAATACAATGACTTAGAGGCAGATTCCATGTGTGAGAAAATACATTTGACACTTTATAAAATATGGTAAAGAACAAATCAAACATGTCAGTGATTCTGTCACTTATAATGCAGAGCAACATTACTACATGAAGAGAATATACAACACAAACAATTATTGGTGTTTGATAAAACAGCTTCAGTGGCATTAGTGACTGTGAACTACATGTGTAACATTTACATTTTTATATTTAATCATCACAGACATTATTATTGCTGTTGGAAAGTTGTTCTTAAAACGTGTCATTTATAACTTTCTTTCATAGGTTTTCTAATAACAAAAGTATATTTGTATGAATAGAAGTTCAAGCGCTAAGCGATACTTAATGCTTAGCATTAGCCTTATGCAAGTAATGAACTAATAAAAATTCTCCTCTTTAGTGTGTTTGTCGTCACGGTAACGGAGTTTGACACATAACATAATGTCTTAGATTGATATGAAATCAGCCGCTTTCACTTCATCATGAATATAGTTTCATCTTCACAGCAGCCACAGTGGAGCAGCTCATCCTGAGTCCTTTTGGACGTACGTCTGTCACAGACTCTGTAGAAGCAGTTTTAAGAAGTAAACACAGAAAACACGGCGTGTGCACATGTCTGTGTCACAGCGTAAACAGCGCAGCTCCGAGGTGTAACTACTACGCTGAAATTAACCCCTCTCTATTTCCCAGTGACGTAGTCACTTTTGATCGTGATTTGATTGGCTAAAAATCCCCTTTGCTTTTCCAGGAGGCTCAGGGCATTTTTTAACAGCCCCACGGCTACGAAAGAGACGCAGCGGGCTGCGCCGCTGCGCCGCTGCGCCGCTGCGCTGCTGCGCCACTGCGCCGCGCAGCGGGCTGCAGACAAAATGTCATATATATATACATATATTATTCTTTTACACATTTAACCTAATACGAATGTAACATAATTCTGAACAAATTGTATTGTTTTTAGAAACAAAAAAATGTGGGTAGTTTGATTGCCAGGGGGGCGGTGCCCCAGCGCCCTTAATGGACCAGACGCCTCTGGATTTTATAATGGACTAACATAAACAGTGACGGACAGGACAGCCCATCACTTTTTATTGTCCGACTGGAACAATGGTTGTTACCTCTTTTGTAGAAGTGGTAATGCAATATATTGTTTTTTTAAATTTACCTGAATGACCCAAAGTCACTGGGATGGGCTCCAGTCACCCGCGAGCCCCAACGGGAAAAAGTGGTGGAGAATGAATGAACGACGGAATGAAAGCAGAATTGAGACAGAGATTTGTCCAAATATATTTCCATTTAAAAGTCCCTCATGCTTCATCCTCCACCAGCTTCACCTCTTCATCCTCCACCAGCTTCACCTCTTCATCCTCCACCAGCTTCACCTCTTCATCCTCCACCAGCTTCACCTCTTCATCCTCCACCAGCTTCACCTCTTCATCCTCCACCATCTTCACCTCTTCATCCTCCACCAGCTTCACCTCTTCATCCTTCACCAGCTTCACCTCTTCATCCTCCACCAGCTTCACCTCATCATCCTCCACCAGCTTCACCTCTTCATCCTCCACCAGCTTCACCTCTTCATCCTCCACCAGCTTCACCTCTTCATCCTCCACCAGCTTCACCTCTTCATCCTCCACCAGCTTCACCTCATCATCCTCCACCAGCTTCACCTCATCATCCTCCACCAGCTTCACCTCATCATCCTCCACCAGCTTCACCTCTTCATCCTCCACCAGCTTCACCTCATCATCCTCCACCAGCTTCACCTCATCATCCTCCACCAGCTTCACCTCATCATCCTCCACCAGCTTCACCTCTTCATCCTCCACCAGCTTCACCTCATCATCCTCCACCAGCTTCACCTCATCATCCTCCACCAGCTTCACCTCTTCATCCTCCACCAGCTTCACCTCATCATCCTCCACCAGCTTCACCTCTTCATCCTCCACCAGCTTCACCTCATCATCCTCCACCAGCTTCACCTCTTCATCCTCCACCAGCTTCACCTCATCATCCTCCACCAGCTTCACCTCATCATCCTCCACCAGCTTCACCTCATCATCCTCCACCAGCTTCACCTCATCATCCTCCACCAGCTTCACCTCATCATCCTCCACCAGCTTCACCTCATCATCCTCCACCAGCTTCACCTCTTCATCCTCCACCAGCTTCACCTCTTCATCCTCCACCAGCTTCACCTCTTCATCCTCCACCAGCTTCACCTCATCATCCTCCACCAGCTTCACCTCATCATCCTCCACCAGCTTCACCTCATCATCCTCCACCAGCTTCACCTCTTCATCCTCCACCAGCTTCACCTCATCATCCTCCACCAGCTTCACCTCATCATCCTCCACCAGCTTCACCTCATCATCCTCCACCAGCTTCACCTCTTCATCCTCCACCAGCTTCACCTCATCATCCTCCACCAGCTTCACCTCATCATCCTCCACCAGCTTCACCTCATCATCCTCCACCAGCTTCACCTCTTCATCCTCCACCAGCTTCACCACTTCATCCTCCACCAGCTTCACCTCTTCATCCTCCACCAGCTTCACCTCTTCATCCTCCACCAGCTTCACCTCATCATCCTCCACCAGCTTCACCTCTTCATCCTCCACCAGCTTCACCTCATCATCCTCCACCAGCTTCACCTCTTCATCCTCCACCAGCTTCACCTCTTCATCCTCCACCAGCTTCACCTCTTCATCCTCCACCAGCTTCACCTCTACATCCTCCACCAGCTTCACCTCTTCATCCTCCACCAGCTTCACCTCATCATCCTCCACCAGCTTCACCTCATCATCCTCCACCAGCTTCACCTCATCATCCTCCACCAGCTTCACCTCTTCATCCTCCACCAGCTTCACCTCATCATCCTCCACCAGCTTCACCTCTTCATCCTCCACCAGCTTCACCTCATCATCCTCCACCAGCTTCACCTCATCATCCTCCACCAGCTTCACCTCATCATCCTCCACCAGCTTCACCTCATCATCCTCCACCAGCTTCACCTCTTCATCCTCCACCAGCTTCACCTCATCATCCTCCACCAGCTTCACCTCATCATCCTCCACCAGCTTCACCTCTTCATCCTCCACCAGCTTCACCTCATCATCCTCCACCAGCTTCACCTCATCATCCTCCACCAGCTTCACCTCTTCATCCTCCACCAGCTTCACCTCTTCATCCTCCACCAGCTTCACCTCTTCATCCTCCACCAGCTTCACCTCTTCATCCTCCACCAGCTTCACCTCTTCATCCTCCACCAGCTTCACCTCTTCATCCTTCACCAGCTTCACCTCTTCATCCTCCACCAGCTTCACCTCATCATCCTCCACCAGCTTCACCTCTTCATCCTCCACCAGCTTCACCTCTTCATCCTCCACCAGCTTCACCTCTTCATCCTCCACCAGCTTCACCTCTTCATCCTCCACCAGCTTCACCTCATCATCCTCCACCAGCTTCACCTCATCATCCTCCACCAGCTTCACCTCATCATCCTCCACCAGCTTCACCTCTTCATCCTCCACCAGCTTCACCTCATCATCCTCCACCAGCTTCACCTCATCATCCTCCACCAGCTTCACCTCATCATCCTCCACCAGCTTCACCTCTTCATCCTCCACCAGCTTCACCTCATCATCCTCCACCAGCTTCACCTCATCATCCTCCACCAGCTTCACCTCTTCATCCTCCACCAGCTTCACCTCATCATCCTCCACCAGCTTCACCTCTTCATCCTCCACCAGCTTCACCTCATCATCCTCCACCAGCTTCACCTCTTCATCCTCCACCAGCTTCACCTCATCATCCTCCACCAGCTTCACCTCATCATCCTCCACCAGCTTCACCTCATCATCCTCCACCAGCTTCACCTCATCATCCTCCACCAGCTTCACCTCATCATCCTCCACCAGCTTCACCTCATCATCCTCCACCAGCTTCACCTCTTCATCCTCCACCAGCTTCACCTCTTCATCCTCCACCAGCTTCACCTCTTCATCCTCCACCAGCTTCACCTCATCATCCTCCACCAGCTTCACCTCATCATCCTCCACCAGCTTCACCTCATCATCCTCCACCAGCTTCACCTCTTCATCCTCCACCAGCTTCACCTCATCATCCTCCACCAGCTTCACCTCATCATCCTCCACCAGCTTCACCTCATCATCCTCCACCAGCTTCACCTCTTCATCCTCCACCAGCTTCACCTCATCATCCTCCACCAGCTTCACCTCATCATCCTCCACCAGCTTCACCTCATCATCCTCCACCAGCTTCACCTCTTCATCCTCCACCAGCTTCACCACTTCATCCTCCACCAGCTTCACCTCTTCATCCTCCACCAGCTTCACCTCTTCATCCTCCACCAGCTTCACCTCATCATCCTCCACCAGCTTCACCTCATCATCCTCCACCAGCTTCACCTCTTCATCCTCCACCAGCTTCACCTCTTCATCCTCCACCAGCTTCACCTCTTCATCCTCCACCAGCTTCACCTCATCATCCTCCACCAGCTTCACCTCATCATCCTCCACCAGCTTCACCTCATCATCCTCCACCAGCTTCACCTCATCATCCTCCACCAGCTTCACCTCTTCATCCTCCACCAGCTTCACCTCATCATCCTCCACCAGCTTCACCTCATCATCCTCCACCAGCTTCACCTCTTCATCCTCCACCAGCTTCACCTCATCATCCTCCACCAGCTTCACCTCATCATCCTCCACCAGCTTCACCTCATCATCCTCCACCAGCTTCACCTCATCATCCTCCACCAGCTTCACCTCTTCATCCTCCACCAGCTTCACCACTTCATCCTCCACCAGCTTCACCTCTTCATCCTCCACCAGCTTCACCTCTTCATCCTCCACCAGCTTCACCTCATCATCCTCCACCAGCTTCACCTCATCATCCTCCACCAGCTTCACCTCATCATCCTCCACCAGCTTCACCTCTTCATCCTCCACCAGCTTCACCTCTTCATCCTCCACCAGCTTCACCTCTTCATCCTCCACCAGCTTCACCTCTTCATCCTCCACCAGCTTCACCTCATCATCCTCCACCAGCTTCACCTCATCATCCTCCACCAGCTTCACCTCTTCATCCTCCACCAGCTTCACCTCATCATCCTCCACCAGCTTCACCTCTTCATCCTCCACCAGCTTCACCTCATCATCCTCCACCAGCTTCACCTCTTCATCCTCCACCAGCTTCACCTCATCATCCTCCACCAGCTTCACCTCTTCATCCTCCACCAGCTTCACCTCTTCATCCTCCACCAGCTTCACCTCTTCATCCTCCACCAGCTTCACCTCTTCATCCTCCACCAGCTTCACCTCATCATCCTCCACCAGCTTCACCTCTTCATCCTCCACCAGCTTCACCTCTTCATCCTCCACCAGCTTCACCTCTTCATCCTCCACCAGCTTCACCTCTTCATCCTCCACCAGCTTCACCTCATCATCCTCCACCAGCTTCACCTCATCATCCTCCACCAGCTTCACCTCATCATCCTCCACCAGCTTCACCTCTTCATCCTCCACCAGCTTCACCTCATCATCCTCCACCAGCTTCACCTCATCATCCTCCACCAGCTTCACCTCATCATCCTCCACCAGCTTCACCTCTTCATCCTCCACCAGCTTCACCTCATCATCCTCCACCAGCTTCACCTCATCATCCTCCACCAGCTTCACCTCTTCATCCTCCACCAGCTTCACCTCATCATCCTCCACCAGCTTCACCTCATCATCCTCCACCAGCTTCACCTCATCATCCTCCACCAGCTTCACCTCATCATCCTCCACCAGCTTCACCTCTTCATCCTCCACCAGCTTCACCACTTCATCCTCCACCAGCTTCACCTCTTCATCCTCCACCAGCTTCACCTCTTCATCCTCCACCAGCTTCACCTCATCATCCTCCACCAGCTTCACCTCATCATCCTCCACCAGCTTCACCTCATCATCCTCCACCAGCTTCACCTCTTCATCCTCCACCAGCTTCACCTCTTCATCCTCCACCAGCTTCACCTCTTCATCCTCCACCAGCTTCACCTCATCATCCTCCACCAGCTTCACCTCATCATCCTCCACCAGCTTCACCTCATCATCCTCCACCAGCTTCACCTCATCATCCTCCACCAGCTTCACCTCATCATCCTCCACCAGCTTCACCTCTTCATCCTCCACCAGCTTCACCTCATCATCCTCCACCAGCTTCACCTCATCATCCTCCACCAGCTTCACCTCTTCATCCTCCACCAGCTTCACCTCATCATCCTCCACCAGCTTCACCTCATCATCCTCCACCAGCTTCACCTCATCATCCTCCACCAGCTTCACCTCATCATCCTCCACCAGCTTCACCTCTTCATCCTCCACCAGCTTCACCACTTCATCCTCCACCAGCTTCACCTCTTCATCCTCCACCAGCTTCACCTCTTCATCCTCCACCAGCTTCACCTCATCATCCTCCACCAGCTTCACCTCATCATCCTCCACCAGCTTCACCTCATCATCCTCCACCAGCTTCACCTCTTCATCCTCCACCAGCTTCACCTCTTCATCCTCCACCAGCTTCACCTCTTCATCCTCCACCAGCTTCACCTCTTCATCCTCCACCAGCTTCACCTCATCATCCTCCACCAGCTTCACCTCATCATCCTCCACCAGCTTCACCTCTTCATCCTCCACCAGCTTCACCTCATCATCCTCCACCAGCTTCACCTCTTCATCCTCCACCAGCTTCACCTCATCATCCTCCACCAGCTTCACCTCTTCATCCTCCACCAGCTTCACCTCTTCATCCTCCACCAGCTTCACCTCTTCATCCTCCACCAGCTTCACCTCATCATCCTCCACCAGCTTCACCTCATCATCCTCCACCAGCTTCACCTCTTCATCCTCCACCAGCTTCACCTCTTCATCCTCCACCAGCTTCACCTCATCATCCTCCACCAGCTTCACCTCATCATCCTCCACCAGCTTCACCTCATCATCCTCCACCAGCTTCACCTCTTCATCCTCCACCAGCTTCACCTCATCATCCTCCACCAGCTTCACCTCATCATCCTCCACCAGCTTCACCTCATCATCCTCCACCAGCTTCACCTCTTCATCCTCCACCAGCTTCACCTCATCATCCTCCACCAGCTTCACCTCATCATCCTCCACCAGCTTCACCTCATCATCCTCCACCAGCTTCACCTCTTCATCCTCCACCAGCTTCACCACTTCATCCTCCACCAGCTTCACCTCTTCATCCTCCACCAGCTTCACCTCTTCATCCTCCACCAGCTTCACCTCATCATCCTCCACCAGCTTCACCTCATCATCCTCCACCAGCTTCACCTCTTCATCCTCCACCAGCTTCACCTCTTCATCCTCCACCAGCTTCACCTCTTCATCCTCCACCAGCTTCACCTCATCATCCTCCACCAGCTTCACCTCATCATCCTCCACCAGCTTCACCTCATCATCCTCCACCAGCTTCACCTCATCATCCTCCACCAGCTTCACCTCTTCATCCTCCACCAGCTTCACCTCATCATCCTCCACCAGCTTCACCTCATCATCCTCCACCAGCTTCACCTCTTCATCCTCCACCAGCTTCACCTCATCATCCTCCACCAGCTTCACCTCATCATCCTCCACCAGCTTCACCTCTTCATCCTCCACCAGCTTCACCTCTTCATCCTCCACCAGCTTCACCTCTTCATCCTCCACCAGCTTCACCTCTTCATCCTCCACCAGCTTCACCTCTTCATCCTCCACCAGCTTCACCTCTTCATCCTTCACCAGCTTCACCTCTTCATCCTCCACCAGCTTCACCTCATCATCCTCCACCAGCTTCACCTCTTCATCCTCCACCAGCTTCACCTCTTCATCCTCCACCAGCTTCACCTCTTCATCCTCCACCAGCTTCACCTCTTCATCCTCCACCAGCTTCACCTCATCATCCTCCACCAGCTTCACCTCATCATCCTCCACCAGCTTCACCTCATCATCCTCCACCAGCTTCACCTCTTCATCCTCCACCAGCTTCACCTCATCATCCTCCACCAGCTTCACCTCATCATCCTCCACCAGCTTCACCTCATCATCCTCCACCAGCTTCACCTCTTCATCCTCCACCAGCTTCACCTCATCATCCTCCACCAGCTTCACCTCATCATCCTCCACCAGCTTCACCTCTTCATCCTCCACCAGCTTCACCTCATCATCCTCCACCAGCTTCACCTCTTCATCCTCCACCAGCTTCACCTCATCATCCTCCACCAGCTTCACCTCTTCATCCTCCACCAGCTTCACCTCATCATCCTCCACCAGCTTCACCTCATCATCCTCCACCAGCTTCACCTCATCATCCTCCACCAGCTTCACCTCATCATCCTCCACCAGCTTCACCTCATCATCCTCCACCAGCTTCACCTCATCATCCTCCACCAGCTTCACCTCTTCATCCTCCACCAGCTTCACCTCTTCATCCTCCACCAGCTTCACCTCTTCATCCTCCACCAGCTTCACCTCATCATCCTCCACCAGCTTCACCTCATCATCCTCCACCAGCTTCACCTCATCATCCTCCACCAGCTTCACCTCTTCATCCTCCACCAGCTTCACCTCATCATCCTCCACCAGCTTCACCTCATCATCCTCCACCAGCTTCACCTCATCATCCTCCACCAGCTTCACCTCTTCATCCTCCACCAGCTTCACCTCATCATCCTCCACCAGCTTCACCTCATCATCCTCCACCAGCTTCACCTCATCATCCTCCACCAGCTTCACCTCTTCATCCTCCACCAGCTTCACCACTTCATCCTCCACCAGCTTCACCTCTTCATCCTCCACCAGCTTCACCTCTTCATCCTCCACCAGCTTCACCTCATCATCCTCCACCAGCTTCACCTCATCATCCTCCACCAGCTTCACCTCTTCATCCTCCACCAGCTTCACCTCTTCATCCTCCACCAGCTTCACCTCTTCATCCTCCACCAGCTTCACCTCATCATCCTCCACCAGCTTCACCTCATCATCCTCCACCAGCTTCACCTCATCATCCTCCACCAGCTTCACCTCATCATCCTCCACCAGCTTCACCTCTTCATCCTCCACCAGCTTCACCTCATCATCCTCCACCAGCTTCACCTCATCATCCTCCACCAGCTTCACCTCTTCATCCTCCACCAGCTTCACCTCATCATCCTCCACCAGCTTCACCTCATCATCCTCCACCAGCTTCACCTCATCATCCTCCACCAGCTTCACCTCATCATCCTCCACCAGCTTCACCTCTTCATCCTCCACCAGCTTCACCACTTCATCCTCCACCAGCTTCACCTCTTCATCCTCCACCAGCTTCACCTCTTCATCCTCCACCAGCTTCACCTCATCATCCTCCACCAGCTTCACCTCATCATCCTCCACCAGCTTCACCTCATCATCCTCCACCAGCTTCACCTCTTCATCCTCCACCAGCTTCACCTCTTCATCCTCCACCAGCTTCACCTCTTCATCCTCCACCAGCTTCACCTCTTCATCCTCCACCAGCTTCACCTCATCATCCTCCACCAGCTTCACCTCATCATCCTCCACCAGCTTCACCTCTTCATCCTCCACCAGCTTCACCTCATCATCCTCCACCAGCTTCACCTCTTCATCCTCCACCAGCTTCACCTCATCATCCTCCACCAGCTTCACCTCTTCATCCTCCACCAGCTTCACCTCATCATCCTCCACCAGCTTCACCTCTTCATCCTCCACCAGCTTCACCTCTTCATCCTCCACCAGCTTCACCTCTTCATCCTCCACCAGCTTCACCTCTTCATCCTCCACCAGCTTCACCTCATCATCCTCCACCAGCTTCACCTCTTCATCCTCCACCAGCTTCACCTCTTCATCCTCCACCAGCTTCACCTCTTCATCCTCCACCAGCTTCACCTCTTCATCCTCCACCAGCTTCACCTCATCATCCTCCACCAGCTTCACCTCATCATCCTCCACCAGCTTCACCTCATCATCCTCCACCAGCTTCACCTCTTCATCCTCCACCAGCTTCACCTCATCATCCTCCACCAGCTTCACCTCATCATCCTCCACCAGCTTCACCTCATCATCCTCCACCAGCTTCACCTCTTCATCCTCCACCAGCTTCACCTCATCATCCTCCACCAGCTTCACCTCATCATCCTCCACCAGCTTCACCTCTTCATCCTCCACCAGCTTCACCTCATCATCCTCCACCAGCTTCACCTCATCATCCTCCACCAGCTTCACCTCATCATCCTCCACCAGCTTCACCTCATCATCCTCCACCAGCTTCACCTCTTCATCCTCCACCAGCTTCACCACTTCATCCTCCACCAGCTTCACCTCTTCATCCTCCACCAGCTTCACCTCTTCATCCTCCACCAGCTTCACCTCATCATCCTCCACCAGCTTCACCTCATCATCCTCCACCAGCTTCACCTCATCATCCTCCACCAGCTTCACCTCTTCATCCTCCACCAGCTTCACCTCTTCATCCTCCACCAGCTTCACCTCTTCATCCTCCACCAGCTTCACCTCATCATCCTCCACCAGCTTCACCTCATCATCCTCCACCAGCTTCACCTCTTCATCCTCCACCAGCTTCACCTCTTCATCCTCCACCAGCTTCACCTCATCATCCTCCACCAGCTTCACCTCATCATCCTCCACCAGCTTCACCTCATCATCCTCCACCAGCTTCACCTCATCATCCTCCACCAGCTTCACCTCTTCATCCTCCACCAGCTTCACCTCATCATCCTCCACCAGCTTCACCTCATCATCCTCCACCAGCTTCACCTCATCATCCTCCACCAGCTTCACCTCTTCATCCTCCACCAGCTTCACCTCATCATCCTCCACCAGCTTCACCTCATCATCCTCCACCAGCTTCACCTCATCATCCTCCACCAGCTTCACCTCATCATCCTCCACCAGCTTCACCTCTTCATCCTCCACCAGCTTCACCACTTCATCCTCCACCAGCTTCACCTCTTCATCCTCCACCAGCTTCACCTCTTCATCCTCCACCAGCTTCACCTCTTCATCCTCCACCAGCTTCACCTCTTCATCCTCCACCAGCTTCACCTCTTCATCCTCCACCAGCTTCACCTCATCATCCTCCACCAGCTTCACCTCATCATCCTCCACCAGCTTCACCTCTTCATCCTCCACCAGCTTCACCTCATCATCCTCCACCAGCTTCACCTCATGGAGATGTCTAAACCTGGAGCAGTTCCTCGTGGAACTGCTCCAGGTTTAGACTTTTAGAAGAAGAGAAGGAGGGTCTAAGGACAGGGGATGCTGGGACATTTGTCTAAGGACAGGGGACGCTGGGACATGTGTCTAAGGACACGGGATGCTGGGACATTTGTCTAAGGACAGGGGATGCTGGGACATTTGTCTAAGGACAGGGGACGCTGGGACATTTGTCTAAGGACACGGGATGCTGGGACATTTGTCTAAGGACAGGGGACGCTGGGACATTTGTCTAAGGACAGGGGACGCTGGGACATTTGTCTAAGGACACGGGATGCTGGGACATTTGTCTAAGGACACGGGATGCTGGGACATTTGTCTAAGGACAGGGGACGCTGGGACATTTGTCTAAGGACACGGGATGCTGGGACATTTGTCTAAGGACACGGGATGCTGGGACATTTGTCTAAGGACAGGGGACGCTGGGACATTTGTCTAAGGACACAGGATGCTGGGACATTTGTCTAAGGACACGGGATGCTGGGACATTTGTCTAAGGACAGGGGATGCTGGGACATTTGTCTAAGGACAGGGGACGCTGGGACATTTGTCTAAGGACACGGGACGCTAGGACATTTGTCTAAGGACACGGGACGCTAGGACATTTGTCTAAGGACACGGGATGCTGGGACATTTGTCTAAGGACACGGGATGCTGGGACATTTGTCTAAGGACAGGGGACGCTGGGACATTTGTCTAAGGACAGGGGACGCTGGGACATTTGTCTAAGGACACGGGACGCTGGGACATTTATCTAAGGACACAGGACGCTGGGACATTTGTCTAAGGACACAGGACGCTGGGACATCCTCTCTGTCGTCCTCCGAGACAACTGCTGTTGTGATTTTGGGAGTTACAAAAATAAAATAAATGAAATTGGTTTTGTGCCGTCTTATTGTCTTCTTTAGTGGATGTTTTGCTGTTGTTTACTCTGTGTTGTCTTCTTTAGTGGATGTTTTGCTGTTGTTTACTCTGTGTTGTCTTCTTTAGTGGATGTTTTGTTGTTGTTTACTCTGTGTTGTCTTCTTTAGTGGATGTTTTGCTGTTGTTTACTCTGTGTTGTCTTCTTTAGTGGATGTTTTGCTGTTGTTTACTCTGTGTTGTCTTCTTTAGTGGATGTTTTGCTGTTGTTTACTCTGTGTTGTCTTCTTTAGTGGATGTTTTGTTGTTGTTTACTCTGTGTTGTCTTCTTTAGTGGATGTTTTGCTGTTGTTTACTCTGTGTTGTCTTCTTTAGTGGATGTTTTGTTGTTGTTTACTCTGTGTTGTCTTCTTTAGTGGATGTTTTGCTGTTGTTTACTCTGTGTTGTCTTCTTTAGTGGATGTTTTGCTGTTGTTTACTCTGTGTTGTGTTTTTTGACGTAGCCCTGTAGATTCTTCCAAAAAATGATCATACAATTTAAGGCTGAAACAGTTAATTGATTACCCGCAGGTAATTTATTGATTGATGACTTGATAAATGACTTTAGGAATCTAATATCTGTTACTACACAGACTCCAAAACGTGTCATGTGGTGAGAGAAGAGGCAAAATTACCACCAAATGCGTTTTTGACCCAAAAAAAAAGCAGTTTTTGAAATGAAAATAATCTTTTTCAGGCAAAAAAACAATGAAAAGCCGCGCGCTCAGAGAGAGGGCCCCTGAGTGCGGTCCCCTCCGCGCGGGCCTCACGGCGCAGCCTCTTAGTCGGCGCATTACTCACACACGTCACTCAAGTCACCGCGCGTGTAATGTCTGCCGCGGCGCTCTGACTGCGGCACACGGAGCGGAGGAGAGAGGGACACGGGGACCCGGGGACACGGGGCTTCTCTCGTCCTCCATTGTCGGTTTGGCGCGGCGGCTCCATCATGGCTCTGAACATCCTCGGCGTGACCGTGATGCTCTTCTTCTACCTGCTCGTGCTCGCCATCGGCATCTGGGCCTCGTTTAAGTCGAAGCGCGAAGCCAAGAAGGGCCATGGCGACAAGACGGAGATGGCTCTGCTGGGCAACCGCGGCATCAACCTGGTGGTGGGCATCTTCACCATGACAGGCAAGTGTCCACACGTCCCGCACACGCACCGCACGAGCGCCGCACACGCACGAGCCGTCACCGGGCGGGCGTGCGTGCGTTTCCGTCTTCTCTGGAACTACGAGCACATAGTTCCGCTATCTTTGAGCCACGCGCTAGCCCCGCACCTGGAGGCGGAAAATGCCCTTTTGTTCAGTAAATGTCGTGTTTTTGCTTTTCCTCCCGCGGCGTGATAAAGACTGCGCGGTACAAACGTGGATCTGTTACAGTCTCTAGTGCATAATAGTATATATTGTATGTACAATAGTATATATTGTATGTACAATAGTATATATTGTATGTATAATAGTATATATTGTATGTACAATAGTATATATTGTATGTATAATAGTGTTGGAGTGTCACACGGGCTTTAGTGGAACAAGCTTCACTTTGTTCTACCTCATAAGGCTGAAACTAAAGGGTTTTATTATTATATATGTTATATATATACACACACACACACACAGAGACACACACAGAGACACACACACACACACACACAGACACACACACACACACACACAGACACACAGAGACACACACAGAGACACACACACACACACACAGAGACAGAGACACACACACACACACACACACAGAGACACACACACACACACACACACACACACAGAGACACACACACACATACAGAGACACACAGACACACAGACACACACACACACACACACAGACACACACACAGAGACACACAGACAGACACACACACAGAGACACAAGCTCAACTAAAGCCACACTGGATTATTCAAATAAAAATCACTATTTCATCTTCACAATTTTCCAATTGTCAAACACAATAAGGATCATCTCAAAAGAGGTTGAAGCTGAAAAGACTAAAAAACAAAACTTTCTGTCTTCACATCAAAAAGAAACATTAAAACATAACTTAACAGTCATGACTTAAACTCGCTCATAATGATGATGATGTTACATGTGTACATGATGTATCTTATCTTACACGTGTACATGACGATGTTACACGTGTACATGACGATGTTACACATGTACATGACGATGTTACACGTGTACATGACGATGTTACACGTGTACATGACGATGTTACACGTGTACATGACGATGTTACACGTGTACATGATGATGTTACACGTGTACATGACGATGTTACACGTGTACATGACGATGTTACACGTGTACATGACGATGTTACACGTGTACATGACGATGTTACACGTGTACATGACGATGTTACACGTGTACATGACGATGTTACACGTGTACATGACGATGTTACACGTGTACATGACGATGTTACACGTGTACATGACGATGTTACACGTGTACATGATGTATCTTATCTTACACATGTACATGACGATGTTACACGTGTACATGACGATGTTACACGTGTACATGACGATGTTACACGTGTACATGACGATGTTACACGTGTACATGACGATGTTACACGTGTACATGACGATGTTACACGTGTACATGATGTATCTTATCTTACACGTGTACGTAATGTTACACTTGTACATGATGTTACACGTGTACATGATGTTACACGTGTACGTAATGTTACACGTGTACGTGATGTTACACGTGTACGTGATGTTACACGTGTACGTAATGTTACACGTGTACGTAATGTTACACGTGTACGTGATGTTACACGTGTACGTAATGTTACACGTGTACATGATCTGATCTGATTCATACAGAATGCACTTCTCTTCATTTCTAATATGATTTCTGTTTTCCTGATAATGACAGATCTTGACATGTTTCTCTTTATCTGCCTGGGACAGAGACACTGACAACAGCTATTGAAGGACAATTACTATCATCATGTTTGACATGGACATGTAGTAGAAGAAAGTCCTGGATCAGATCTGTCCCAAACTGGATAAGGAGCGTGTGAACCATGACCCTTGAGCCGCTCTGCTTGTGCTGGATTATTTTTACAATAATCACAATTCTTTGAGACTCATTTGATAAATTCATAAAATCACGGTAGTAGTGGCTGTTGCATTTCTCTGAAAAATCCACGCTCTAGTGTCCTTTTTAGAGCACAAAGGTTTATCCTATTTGACCGTCTCCATAAACGCTCCATGGTCAGAATTGGACAGTGATTTGATTCAGGATTTCCATTTATTCTGTCCATCAGTGAATATGTCTTGTTTACGATGGGGACATTTCACTTGCTGCAGTGCCACGTGGACAAAACGTCCCAGTTTGATGGACCTGTTCACCTCTTGTCCCTGAACAGCCTTTGGTCTGTTTATCAGTAGAAGTCTCCAACTAATGTCACCTGTCACTGCATGTTTATGGTCCACGGGCGCTACGCCCGCACCCTACGCCCGCACCCTACGCCCGCACCCTACGCCCGCACCGCGCACTCACCTCGCGCGCGCAACGAGGAAGTGATTTCCTCATTGCGCGTGTTGATTGACTGCTGTAAATGGCTGTGCACGTTACATTGCACAACAAGCAAAGTCCTGAGTGTG
>NW_027316051.1:0-65014 GCF_026437365.1 Eucyclogobius newberryi
GACCTGGTTTAGTCCTGGTTTAGTCCTGATTTAGTCCTGATTTAGTCCTGGTTTAGACCTGGTTTAGTCCTGGTTTGGACCTGGTTTAGACCTGGTTTAGTCCTGGTTTAGTCCTGGTTTAGTCCTGTTTTAGACTTGGTTTGGACCTGGTTTAGTCCTGGTATAGTCCTGGTTTAGTCCTGGTTTGGACCTGGTTTGGACCTGATTTAGACCTGGTTTGGACCTGGTTTAGTCCTGGTTTAGTCCTGGTTTAGTCCTGGTTTAGTCCTGGTTTAATCCTGCTTTAGACCTGGTTTAGTCCTGGTTTAGTCCTGGTTTGGACCTGGTTTAGACCTGGTTTGGACCTGGTTTAGACCTGGTTTGGACCTGGTTTAGACCTTGTTTAGTCCTGGTTTAGTCCTGGTTTAGACCTGGTTTAGACCTGGTTTGGACCTGGTTTAGTCCTGGTTTAGTCCTGGTTTAGTCCTGGTTTAGTCCTGGTTTGGACCTGGTTTAGACCTGGTTTGGACCTGGTTTAGACCTTGTTTAGTCCTGGTTTAGTCCTGGTTTAGTCCTGGTTTGGACTGGTTTAGACCTGGTTTAGACCTGGTTTAGTCCTGGTTTAGTCCTGGTTTGGACCTGGTTTGGACCTTGTTTAGTCCTGGTTTAGTCCTGGTTTAGAACTGGTTTAGACCTGGTTTAGACCTTGTTTAGACCTTGTTTAGTCCTGGTTTAGTCCTGGTTTAGTCCTGGTTTAGACCTGGTTTAGACCTGGTTTGGACCTGATTTAGTCCTGGTTTAGTCCTGGTTTAGTCCTGCTTTAGACCTGGTTTAGTCCTTGTTTAGACCTTGTTTAGACCTGGTTTGGACCTGGTTTAGTCCTGGTTTAGTCCTGGTTTAGTCCTGGTTTAGTCCTGCTTTAGTCCTGGTTTAGTCCTGGTTTAGTCCTGGTTTAGACCTGGTTTAGACCTGCTTTAGTCCTGGTTTAGTCCTGGTTTAGTCCTGGTTTAGTCCTGGTTTGGACCTGGTTTAGTCCTGGTTTAGTCCTGGTTTAGTCCTGGTTTGGACCTGGTTTGGACCTGGTTTAGACCTGGTTTGGACCTGGTTTAGTCCTGGTTTGGACCTGGTTTAGTCCTGGTTTAGTCCTGGTTTAGTCCTGCTTTAGACCTGGTTTAGACCTGGTTTGGACCTGGTTTAGTCCTGGTTTAGTCCTGATTTAGTCCTGGTTTAGTCCTGGTTTAGTCCTGGTTTAATCCTGCTTTAGACCTGGTTTAGTCCTGGTTTAGTCCTGGTTTGGACCTGGTTTAGACCTGGTTTGGACCTGGTTTAGACCTGGTTTGGACCTGGTTTAGACCTTGTTTAGTCCTGGTTTAGTCCTGGTTTAGTCCTGGTTTAGACCTGGTTTAGACCTTGTTTAGTCCTGGTTTAGTCCTGGTTTAGACCTGGTTTAGACCTGGTTTGGACCTGGTTTAGTCCTGGTTTAGTCCTGGTTTAGTCCTGGTTTAGTCCTGGTTTGGACCTGGTTTAGACCTGGTTTGGACCTGGTTTAGACCTTGTTTAGTCCTGGTTTAGTCCTGGTTTAGTCCTGGTTTGGACTGGTTTAGACCTGGTTTAGACCTGGTTTAGTCCTGGTTTAGTCCTGGTTTAGACCTGGTTTAGACCTTGTTTAGTCCTGGTTTAGTCCTGGTTTAGTCCTGGTTTAGACTTGGTTTAGACCTGGTTTAGTCCTGGTTTAGTCCTGGTTTGGACCTGGTTTGGACCTTGTTTAGTCCTGGTTTAGTCCTGGTTTAGACCTGGTTTAGACCTGGTTTAGACCTTGTTTAGACCTTGTTTAGTCCTGGTTTAGTCCTGGTTTAGTCCTGGTTTAGACCTGGTTTAGACCTGGTTTGGACCTGATTTAGTCCTGGTTTAGTCCTGGTTTAGTCCTGCTTTAGACCTGGTTTAGTCCTGGTTTAGACCTGCTTTAGACCTGGTTTAGTCCTGGTTTAGTCCTGGTTTAGTCCTGGTTTAGTCCTGCTTTAGTCCTGGTTTAGTCCTGGTTTAGTCCTGGTTTAGACCTGCTTTAGTCCTGGTTTAGTCCTGGTTTAGTCCTGGTTTAGTCCTGGTTTGGACCTGGTTTGGACCTGGTTTAGACCTGGTTTGGACCTGGTTTAGTCCTGGTTTAGTCCTGGTTTAGTCCTGGTTTAGTCCTGCTTTAGTCCTGGTTTAGTCCTGGTTTAGTCCTGGTTTAATCCTGGTTTAGTCCTGGTTTAGTCCTGGTTTGGACCTGGTTTAGACCTGGTTTAGTCCTGATTTAGTCCTGATTTAGTCCTGGTTTAGACCTTGTTTAGACCTTGTTTAGACCTGGTTTGGACCTGGTTTAGTCCTGGTTTAGTCCTGATTTAGTCCTGATTTAGTCCTGGTTTAGTCCTGGTTTAGTCCTGGTTTAGTCCTGGTTTAGTCCTGATTTAGTCCTGATTTAGTCCTGGTTTAGACCTGGTTTAGTCCTGGTTTAGTCCTGGTTTAGTCCTGGTTTAGACCTGGTTAAGTCCTGGTTTAGACCTGGTTTAGACCTGGTTTAGTCCTGCTTTAGACCTGGTTTAGTCCTGCTTTAGTCCTGGTTTAGTCCTGGTTTAGTCCTGGTTTAGACCTGGTTTAGACCTGCTTTAGTCCTGGTTTAGTCCTGGTTTAGTCCTGGTTTAGTCCTGGTTTGGACCTGGTTTGGACCTGGTTTGGACCTGGTTTGGACCTGGTTTAGTCCTGGTTTAGTCCTGGTTTAGTCCTGGTTTAGTCCTGCTTTAGTCCTGGTTTAGTCCTGGTTTAATCCTGGTTTAGTCCTGGTTTAGTCCTGGTTTGGACCTGGTTTGGACCTGGTTTAGACCTGGTTTGGACCTGGTTTAGTCCTGGTTTAGTCCTGATTTAGTCCTGATTTAGTCCTGGTTTAGTCCTGGTTTAGTCCTGCTTTAGACCTGGTTTAGACCTGGTTTGGACCTGGTTTAGTCCTGGTTTAGTCCTGATTTAGTTCTGATTTAGTCCTGGTTTAGACCTGGTTTAGTCCTGGTTTGGACCTGGTTTAGACCTGGTTTAGTCCTGGTTTAGTCCTGGTTTAGTCCTGGTTTAGACCTGGTTTAGTCCTGGTTTAGACCTGGTTTAGACCTGGTTTAGTCCTGGTTTAGTCCTGGTTTAGTCCTGCTTTAGACCTGGTTTAGTCCTGGTTTAATCCTGGTTTAGTCCTGGTTTAGTCCTGGTTTGGACTGGTTTAGACCTGGTTTAGACCTTGTTTAGACCTTGTTTAGTCCTGGTTTAGTCCTGGTTTAGTCCTGGTTTAGTCCTGGTTTAGTCCTGCTTTAGACCTGGTTTAGTCCTGGTTTAGTCCTGGATTAGTCCTGGTTTGGACCTGGTTTGGACCTGGTTTAGACCTGGTTTGGACCTGGTTTAGACCTTGTTTAGACCTTGTTTAGACCTTGTTTAGTCCTGGTTTAGTCCTGGTTTAGTCCTGGTTTAGTCCTGGTTTAGTCCTGGTTTAGTCCTGCTTTAGACCTGGTTTGGACCTGGTTCAGTCCTGGTTTAGTCCTGATTTAGTCCTGATTTAGTCCTGGTTTAGTCCTGGTTTAGTCCTGCTTTAGACCTGGTTTAGACCTGGTTTAGTCCTGGTTTGGACCTGGTTTAGACCTGGTTTAGTCCTGGTTTAGTCCTGGTTTAGTCCTGGTTTAGACCTGGTTTAGACCTTGTTTAGACCTTCTTTAGTCCTGATTTAGTCCTGGTTTAGTCCTGCTTTAGTCCTGCTTTAGACCTGGTTTAGTCCTGGTTTGGACCTGGTTTAGACCTTGTTTAGTCCTGGTTTAGTCCTGGTTTAGTCCTGGTTTGGACTGGTTTAGTCCTGGTTTGGACTGGTTTAGACCTGGTTTGGACCTGGTTTAGACCTGGTTTGGACCTGGTTTAGACCTTGTTTAGTCCTGGTTTAGTCCTGGTTTAGTCCTGGTTTGGACTGGTTTAGACCTGGTTTAGACCTGGTTTAGTCCTGGTTTAGTCCTGGTTTAGACCTGGTTTAGACCTTGTTTAGTCCTGGTTTAGTCCTGGTTTAGTCCTGGTTTAGTCCTGGTTTGGACTGGTTTAGTCCTGGTTTAGTCCTGGTTTAGTCCTGGTTTAGTCCTGGTTTAGTCCTTGTTTGGACCTGGTTTAGACCTGGTTTGGACCTGGTTTGGACCTTGTTTAGTCCTGGTTTAGTCCTGGTTTAGTCCTGGTTTAGACCTGGTTTAGACCTGATTTAGTCCTGGTTTAGTCCTGGTTTAGACCTGGTTTAGACCAGGTTTAGTCCTGCTTTAGTCCTGGTTTAGTCCTGGTTTAGTCCTGGTTTAGACCTTGTTTAGTCCTGGTTTAGTCCTGGTTTGGACCTGGTTTAGTCCTGGTTTAGTCCTGGTTTAGTCCTGGTTTAGTCCTGCTTTAGACCTGGTTTAGTCCTGGTTTAGTCCTGGTTTAGACCTGGTTTAGTCCTGGTTTAGTCCTGGTTTAGACCTGGTTTGGACCTGGTTTAGTCCTGGTTTATTCCTGCTTTAGTCCTGGTTTAGTCCTGGTTTAGACCTGGTTTAGACCTTGTTTAGATCTTATTTAGTCCTGATTTAGTCCTGGTTTAGTCCTGCTTTAGTCCTGCTTTAGACTTTGTTTAGTCCTGGTTTAGACCTGGTTTAGTCCTGGTTTAGTCCTGGTTTAGTCCTGGTTTAGTCCTGGTTTAGACTTGGTTTGGACCTGGTTTAGTCCTGGTTTAGTCCTGCTTTAGACTTTGTTTAGTCCTGGTTTAGTCCTGGTTTAGTCCTGGTTTAGTCCTGGTTTAGTCCTGGTTTGGACCTGGTTTAGACCTGGTTTGGACCTGGTTTAGACCTGGTTTAGTCCTGGTTTGGACTGGTTTAGACCTGGTTTAGACCTGGTTTGGACCTGATTTAGTCCTGGTTTAGTCCTGGTTTAGACCTGGTTTAGACCTGGTTTAGTCCTGGTTTAGTCCTGGTTTAGTCCTGCTTTAGACCTGGTTTAGTCCTGGTTTAGTCCTGGTTTGGACCTGGTTTAGACCTGGTTTGGACCTGGTTTGGACCTGGTTTAGTCCTGGTTTGGACTGGTTTAGACCTGGTTTAGACCTGGTTTAGTCCTGGTTTAGTCCTGGTTTAGACCTGGTTTAGACCTTGTTTAGTCCTGCTTTAGTCCTGGTTTAGTCCTGGTTTAGTCCTGGTTTGGACCTGGTTTGGACCTGGTTTAGACCTGGTTTGGACCTGGTTTAGTCCTGGTTTAGTCCTGGTTTAGTCCTGGTTTAGTCCTGGTTTAGTCCTGGTTTGGACCTGGTTTAGACCTGGTTTGGACCTGGTTTAGACCTGGTTTAGTCCTGGTTTGGACTGGTTTAGACCTGGTTTAGACCTGGTTTAGTCCTGGTTTAGTCCTGGTTTAGACCTGGTTTAGACCTTGTTTAGTCCTGGTTTAGTCCTGGTTTAGTCCTGGTTTAGACCTGGTCTAGACCTGGTTTAGACCTTGTTTAGTCCTGGTTTAGTCCTGGTTTCGTCCTGGTTTAGACCTGCTTTAGACCTTGTTTAGTCCTGGTTTAGTCCTGGTTTAGTCCTGGTTTAGTCCTGGTTTAGTCCTGGTTTAGACCTGGTTTGGACCTCGTTTAGTCCTGGTTTATTCCTGCTTTAGTCCTGGTTTAGTCCTGGTTTAGACCTGGTTTAGACCTTGTTTAGACCTTGTTTAGTCCTGATTTAGTCCTGGTTTAGTCCTGGTTTAGTCCTGCTTTAGACCTGGTTTAGTCCTGGTTTGGACCTGGTTTAGACCTGGTTTGGACCTGGTTTAGACCTTGTTTAGTCCTGGTTTAGTCCTGGTTTGGACCTGGTTTAGACCTGGTTTGGACCTGGTTTAGACCTTGTTTAGTCCTGGTTTAGACCTTGTTTAGTCCTGGTTTGGACCTGGTTTGGACCTGGTTTGGACCTGGTTTAGTCCTGGTTTAGTCCTGGTTTAGTCCTGGTTTAGTCCTGGGTTGGACCTGGTTTAGACCTGGTTTGGACCTGGTTTAGACCTTGTTTAGTCCTGGTTTAGTCCTGGTTTAGTCCTGGTTTGGACTGGTTTAGACCTGGTTTAGACCTGGTTTAGTCCTGGTTTAGTCCTGGTTTAGACCTGGTTTAGACCTTGTTTAGTCCTGGTTTAGTCCTGGTTTAGTCCTGGTTTAGACTTGGTTTGGACCTGGTTTAGTCCTGGTTTAGTCCTGGTTTGGACCTGGTTTGGACCTTGTTTAGTCCTGGTTTAGTCCTGGTTTAGTCCTGGTTTAGACTTTGTTTAGTCCTGGTTTAGTCCTGGTTTGGACCTGGTTTGGACCTGGTTTAGACCTGGTTTGGACCTGGTTTAGACCTTGTTTAGTCCTGGTTTAGACCTGGTTTGGACCTGGTTTAGTCCTGGTTTAGTCCTGGTTTAGTCCTGGTTTAGACCTGGTTTAGACCTGGTTTAGTCCTGGTTTAGACCTGGTTTAGTCCTGGTCTAGTCCTGGTTTAGTCCTGGTTTAGTCCTGGTTTAGTCCTGGTTTAGAGCTGGTTCGGACCTGGTTTAGACCTGGTTTAGACCTGGTTTAGTCCTGGTTTAGTCCTGGTTTGGACCTGGTTTGGACCTTGTTTAGTCCTGGTTTAGTCCTGGTTTAGTCCTGGTTTAGACCTGGTTTAGACCTGGTTTAGACCTTGTTTAGACCTTGTTTAGTCCTGGTTTAGACCTGGTTTAGACCTGGTTTGGACCTGATTTAGTCCTGGTTTAGTCCTGGTTTAGTCCTGCTTTAGACCTGGTTTAGTCCTGGTTTAGACCTGCTTTAGACCTGGTTTAGTCCTGGTTTAGACCTGGTTTAGTCCTGGTTTAGTCCTGCTTTAGTCCTGGTTTAGTCCTGGTTTAGTCCTGGTTTAGTCCTGGTTTAGTCCTGGTTTAGACCTTGTTTAATCCTGGTTTAGTCCTGGTTTAGTCCTGGTTTGGACCTGGTTTAGACCTTGTTTAGACCTTGTTTAGTCCTGGTTTAGTCCTGGTTTAGTCCTGGTTTAGTCCTGGTTTAGACCTTGTTTAATCCTGGTTTAGTCCTGGTTTAGTCCTGGTTTGGACCTGGTTTAGACCTTGTTTAGACCTTGTTTAGACCTTGTTTAGTCCTGGTTTAGTCCTGGTTTAGTCCTGGTTTAGACCTGGTTTAGACCTGGTTTAGACCTTGTTTAGACCTTGTTTAGTCCTGGTTTAGTCCTGGTTTAGTCCTGGTTTAGACCTGGTTTAGACCTGGTTTGGACCTGATTTAGTCCTTGTTTAGTACTGGTTTAGTCCTGCTTTAGACCTGGTTTAGTCCTGGTTTAGACCTTGTTTAATCCTGGTTTAGTCCTGGTTTAGTCCTGGTTTGGACCTGGTTTGGACCTGGTTTAGACCTGGTTTGGACCTGGTTTAGTCCTGGTTTAGTCCTGGTTTAGTCCTGGTTTAGTCCTGGTTTAATCCTGCTTTAGACCTGGTTTAGTCCTGGTTTAGTCCTGGTTTGGACCTGGTTTAGTCCTGGTTTAGACCTGGTTTAGACCTGGTTTAGTCCTGGTTTAGTCCTGGTTTAGACCTGGTTTAGACCTTGTTTAGTCCTGGTTTAATCCTGGTTTAGTCCTGGTTTAGTCCTGGTTTAGACCTGGTTTAGACCTGGTTTAGACCTTGTTTAGTCCTGGTTTAGTCCTGGTTTAGTCCTGGTTTAGTCCTGGTTTAGACCTGGTTTGGACCTGGTTTAGACCTGGTTTGGACCTGGTTTAGTCCTGGTTTAGTCCTGGTTTAGTCCTGGTTTAGTCCTGGTTTGGACCTGGTTTAGACCTGGTTTGGACCTGGTTTAGACCTTGTTTAGTCCTGGTTTAGTCCTGGTTTAGTCCTGGTTTGGACTGGTTTAGTCCTGGTTTAGTCCTGGTTTAGACCTGGTTTAGACCTTGTTTAGTCCTGGTTTAGTCCTGGTTTAGTCCTGGTTTAGACTTGGTTTAGACCTGGTTTAGTCCTGGTTTAGTCCTGGTTTGGACCTGGTTTGGACCTTGTTTAGTCCTGGTTTAGTCCTGGTTTAGTCCTGGTTTGGACCTGGTTTAGACCTGGTTTAGACCTGGTTTGGACCTGATTTAGTCCTGGTTTAGTCCTGGTTTAGTCCTGGTTTAGACTTGGTTTAGACCTGGTTTAGACCTTGTTTAGTCCTGGTTTAGTCCTGGTTTAGTCCTGGTTTAGACCTGGCTTAGACCTGGTTTGGACCTTGTTTAGTCCTGGTTTAGTCCTGGTTTAGTCCTGGTTTAGACCTGGTTTAGACCTGGTTTAGACCTTGTTTAGACCTTGTTTAGTCCTGGTTTAGTCCTGGTTTAGTCCTGGTTTAGACCTGGTTTGGACCTGATTTAGTCCTGGTTTAGTCCTGGTTTAGTCCTGGTTTAGTCCTGGTTTAGTCCTGCTTTAGTCCTGGTTTAGTCCTGGTTTAGTCCTGGTTTAGACCTGGTTTAGACATGCTTTAGTCCTGGTTTAGTCCTGGTTTAGTCCTGGTTTAGTCCTGGTTTGGACCTGGTTTGGACCTGGTTTAGACCTGGTTTGGACCTGATTTAGTCCTGGTTTAGTCCTGGTTTAGTCCTGCTTTAGACCTGGTTTAGTCCTGGGTTAGACCTGCTTTAGACCTGGTTTAGTCCTGGTTTAGTCCTGGTTTAGTCCTGGTTTAGACCTGGTTTAGACCTGCTTTAGTCCTGGTTTAGTCCTGGTTTAGTCCTGGTTTAGTCCTGGTTTAGTCCTGCTTTAGTCCTGGTTTAGTACTGGTTTAGTCCTGGTTTGGACCTGGTTTAGACCTGGTTTGGACCTGGTTTAGACCTTGTTTAGTCCTGGTTTGGACCTGGTTTAGACCTGGTTTGGACCTGGTTTAGTCCTGGTCTAGTCCTGGTTTAGTCCTGGTTTAGACCTGGTTTAGACCTGGTTTAGTCCTGGTTTAGACCTGGTTTAGTCCTGGTTTAGACCTGGTTTAGTCCTGGTTTAGTCCTGGTTTAGAGCTGGTTCGGACCTGGTTTAGACCTGGTTTAGTCCTGGTTTAGACCTGGTTTAGTCCTGGTTTAGACCTGGTTTAGATCTGGTTTAGTCCTGGTTTAGACCTGGTTTAGTCCTGGTTTAGACCTGGTTTAGTCCTGGTTTAGTCCTGGTTTAGTCCTGGTTTAGTCCTGGTTTAGACCTGGTTTAGACCTGGTTTAGTCCTGGTTTAGTCCTGGTTTAGTCCTGGTTTAGACCTGGTTTAGTCCTGGTTTAGACCTGGTTTAGACCTGGTTTAGTCCTGGTTTAGTCCTGGTTTAGTCCTGGTTTAGACCTGGTTTAGTCCTGGTTTAGACCTGGTTTAGTCCTGGTTTAGTCCTGGTTTAGTCCTGCTTTAGACCTGGTTTAGTCCTGGTTTAATCCTGGTTTAGTCCTGGTTTAGTCCTGGTTTGGACTGGTTTAGACCTGGTTTAGACCTTGTTTAGACCTTGTTTAGTCCTGGTTTAGTCCTGGTTTAGTCCTGGTTTAGTCCTGGTTTAATCCTGGTTTAGTCCTGGTTTAGTCCTGATTTAGTCCTGATTTAGTCCTGATTTAGTCCTGGTTTAGTCCTGGTTTAGTCCTGCTTTAGACCTGGTTTAGACCTGGTTTGGACCTGGTTTAGTCCTGGTTTGGACCTGGTTTAGTCCTGATTTAGTCCTGATTTAGTCCTGGTTTAGACCTGGTTTAGTCCTGGTTTGGACCTGGTTTAGACCTGGTTTGGACCTGGTTTAGACCTGGTTTAGTCCTGGTTTAGTCCTGGTTTAATCCTGGTTTAGACCTGGTTTAGTCCTGGTTTAGTCCTGGTTTAGTCCTGCTTTAGACCTGGTTTAGTCCTGGTTTAGACCTCGTTTAGACCTTGTTTAGACCTTGTTTAGTCCTGGTTTAGTCCTGGTTTAGTCCTGCTTTAGACCTGGTTTAGTCCTGGTTTAATCCTGGTTTAGTCCTGGTTTAGTCCTGGTTTGGACCTGGTTTGGACCTGGTTTAGACCTGGTTTGGACCTGGTTTAGTCCTGGTTTAGTCCTGGTTTAGTCCTGCTTTAGAACTGGTTTAGTCCTGGTTTAGTCCTGGTTTAGTCCTGGTTTAGACTTGGTTTGGACCTGGTTTAGTCCTGGTTTAGTCCTGCTTTAGACTTTGTTTAGTCCTGGTTTAGTCCTGGTTTAGTCCTGGTTTAGTCCTGGTTTAGACCTGGTTTGGACCTGGTTTAGTCCTGGTTTAGTCCTGGTTTAGACGTGGTTTAGACCTTGTTTAGACCTTGTTTAGTCCTGGTTTAGTCCTGGTTTAGACCTGGTTTAGACCTGGTTTAGACCTTGTTTAGACCTTGTTTAGTCCTGGTTTAGTCCTGGTTTAGTCCTGGTTTAGACCTGGTTTAGACCTGGTTTGGACCTGATTTAGTCCTTGTTTAGTCCTGGTTTAGTCCTGCTTTAGACCTGGTTTAGTCCTGGTTTAGACCTTGTTTAATCCTGGTTTAGTCCTGGTTTAGTCCTGGTTTGGACCTGGTTTGGACCTGGTTTAGACCAAGTTTGGACCTGGTTTAGTCCTGGTTTAGTCCTGGTTTAGTCCTGGTTTATTCCTGCTTTAGTCCTGGTTTAGTCCTGGTTTAGACCTGGTTTAGACCTTGTTTAGACCTTGTTTAGTCCTGATTTAGTCCTGCTTTAGACCTGGTTTAGTCCTGGTTTGGACCTGGTTTAGACCTGGTTTGGACCTGGTTTAGACCTTGTTTAGTCCTGGTTTAGTCCTGGTTTAGTCCTGGTTTAGACCTGGTTTAGACCTTGTTTAGTCCTGGTTTGGACCTGGTTTAGACCTGGTTTGGACCTGGTTTAGTCCTGGTTTAGTCCTGGTTTAGTCCTGGTTTAGTCCTGGTTTGGACCTGGTTTAGACCTGGTTTGGACCTGGTTTAGACCTTGTTTAGTCCTGGTTTGGACCTGGTTTAGACCTGGTTTGGACCTGGTTTAGTCCTGGTTTAGTCCTGGTTTAGTCCTGGTTTAGTCCTGGTTTAGTCCTGGTTTAGTCCTGGTTTAGTCCTGGTTTGGACTGGTTTAGACCTGGTTTAGACCTGGTTTAGTCCTGGTTTAGTCCTGGTTTAGACCTGGTTTAGACCTTGTTTAGTCCTGGTTTAGTCCTGGTTTAGTCCTGGTTTAGACTTGGTTTGGACCTGGTTTAGTCCTGGTTTAGTCCTGGTTTGGACCTGGTTTGGACCTTGTTTAGTCCTGGTTTAGTCCTGGTTTAGTCCTGGTTTAGACCTGGTTTAGACCTGGTTTAGACCTGGTTTGGACCTGATTTAGTCCTGGTTTAGTCCTGGTTTAGTCCTGCTTTAGACCTGGTTTAGTCCTGGTTTAGACCTGGTTTAGTCCTGGTTTAGTCCTGGTTTAGTCCTGGTTTAGTCCTGCTTTAGTCCTGGTTTAGTCCTGGTTTAGTCCTGGTTTAGACCTGGTTTAGACCTGCTTTAGTCCTGGTTTAGTCCTGGTTTAGTCCTGGTTTAGACCTTGTTTAGTCCTGGTTTAGTCCTGGTTTGGACCTGGTTTGGACCTGGTTTAGACCTGGTTTGGACCTGGTTTAGTCCTGGTTTAGTCCTGGTTTAGTCCTGCTTTAGTCCTGGTTTAGTCCTGGTTTAGTCCTGCTTTAGACTTTGTTTAGTCCTGCTTTAATCCTGCTTTAGTCCTGGTTTAGTCCTGGTTTAGTCCTGCTTTAGACTTTGTTTAGTCCTGGTTTAGTCCTGGTTTAGACCTTGTTTAGTCCTGGTTTAGTCCTGGTTTAGTCCTGGTTTAGACTTGGTTTGGACCTGGTTTAGTCCTGGTTTAGTCCTGGTTTAGTCCTGGTTTAGTCCTGGTTTAGACGTGGTTTAGACCTGGTTTAGACCTTGTTTAGACCTTGTTTAGTCCTGGTTTAGTCCTGGTTTAGTCCTGGTTTAGACCTGGTTTAGACCTGGTTTGGACCTGATTTAGTCCTTGTTTAGTCCTGGTTTAGTCCTGGTTTAGTCCTGGTTTAGACCTGGTTTAGACCTGGTTTAGACCTGGTTTAGTCCTGGTTTAGACCTTGTTTAATCCTGGTTTAGTCCTGGTTTAGTCCTGGTTTGGACCTGGTTTGGACCTGATTTAGACCTGGTTTGGACCTGGTTTAGTCCTGGTTTAGTCCTGGTTTAGTCCTGGTATAGTCCTGGTTTAGACCTGGTTTAGACCTGGTTTAGTCCTGGTTTAGTCCTGGTTTAGTCCTGGTTTAGACCTGGTTTAGTCCTGGTTTGGACCTGGTTTAGTCCTGGTTTAGTCCTGGTTTAGTCCTGGTTTAGACCTGGTTTAGTCCTGGTTTAGACCTGGTTTGGACCTGGTTTAGTCCTGGTTTAGACCTGGTTTAGTCCTGGTTTAGTCCTGGTTTAGACCTGGTTTAGACCTTGTTTAGTCCTGGTTTAGTCCTGGTTTAGTCCTGGTTTAGACTTGGTTTGGACCTGGTTTAGTCCTGGTTTAGTCCTGGTTTGGACCTGGTTTGGACCTGGTTTAGACCTGGTTTAGACCTGGTTTAGTCCTGGTTTAGTCCTGGTTTAGTCCTGGTTTAGACCTGGTTTAGACCTGGTTTAGTCCTGGTTTAGTCCTGGTTTAGACCTGGTTTAGTCCTGGTTTAGACCTGGTTTAGTCCTGGTTTAGTCCTGGTTTAGTCCTGGTTTAGACCTGGTTTAGTCCTGGTTTAGACCCGGTTTGGACCTGGTTTAGTCCTGGTTTAGACCTGGTTTAGTCCTGGTTTAGACCTGGTTTAGACCTGGTTTAGTCCTGGTTTAGTCCTTGTTTTAGTCCTGGTTTAGACCTGGTTTGGACCTGGTTTAGACCTGGTTTAGTCCTGGTTTAGTCCTGGTTTAGACCTGGTTTAGACCTGGTTTAGTCCTGGTTTAGTCCTGGTTTAGTCCTGGTTTAGACCTGGTTTAGTCCTGGTTTAGACCTGGTTTAGACCTGGTTTAGTCCTGGTTTAGTCCTGGTTTAGTCCTGGTTTAGACCTGGTTTAGTCCTTGTTTAGACCTGGTTTAGTCCTGGTTTAGTCCTGGTTTAGTCCTGCTTTAGACCTGGTTTAGTCCTGGTTTAATCCTGGTTTAGTCCTGGTTTAGTCCTGGTTTGGACCTGGTTTAGTCCTGGTTTAGTCCTGGTTTAATCCTGGTTTAGTCCTGGTTTAGTCCTGGTTTAATCCTGGTTTAGTCCTGGTTTAGTCCTGGTTTGGACCTGGTTTTGACCTGGTTTAGACCTTGTTTAGACCTTGTTTAGTCCTGGTTTAGTCCTGGTTTAATCCTGGTTTAGTCCTGGTTTAGTCCTGGTTTGGACCTGGTTTAGTCCTGGTTTAGTCCTGGTTTAATCCTGGTTTAGTCCTGGTTTAGTCCTGGTTTAATCCTGGTTTAGTCCTGGTTTAGTCCTGGTTTGGACCTGGTTTTGACCTGGTTTAGACCTGGTTTAGACCTTGTTTAGACCTTGTTTAGTCCTGGTTTAGTCCTGGTTTAGTCCTGGTTTAGTCCTGGTTTAATCCTGGTTTAGTCCTGGTTTAGTCCTGATTTAGTCCTGATTTAGTCCTGATTTAGTCCTGGTTTAGTCCTGGTTTAGTCCTGCTTTAGACCTGGTTTAGACCTGGTTTGGACCTGGTTTAGTCCTGGTTTGGACCTGGTTTAGTCCTGATTTAGTCCTGATTTAGTCCTGGTTTAGACCTGGTTTAGTCCTGGTTTGGACCTGGTTTAGACCTGGTTTGGACCTGGTTTAGACCTGGTTTAGTCCTGGTTTAGTCCTGGTTTAGTCCTGGTTTAGACCTGGTTTAGTCCTGGTTTAGTCCTGGTTTAGTCCTGCTTTAGACCTGGTTTAGTCCTGGTTTGGACTGGTTTAGACCTCGTTTAGACCTTGTTTAGACCTTGTTTAGTCCTGGTTTAGTCCTGGTTTAGTCCTGCTTTAGACCTGGTTTAGTCCTGGTTTAATCCTGGTTTAGTCCTGGTTTAGTCCTGGTTTGGACCTGGTTTGGACCTGGTTTAGACCTGGTTTGGACCTGGTTTAGTCCTGGTTTAGTCCTGGTTTAGTCCTGCTTTAGAACTGGTTTAGACCTGGTTTAGACCTGGTTTGGACCTGGTTTAGACCTTGTTTAGTCCTGGTTTAGTCCTGGTTTAGTCCTGGTTTAGACTTGGTTTGGACCTGGTTTAGTCCTGGTTTAGTCCTGCTTTAGACTTTGTTTAGTCCTGGTTTAGTCCTGGTTTAGTCCTGGTTTAGTCCTGGTTTAGACCTGGTTTGGACCTGGTTTAGTCCTGGTTTAGTCCTGGTTTAGACGTGGTTTAGACCTTGTTTAGACCTTGTTTAGTCCTGGTTTAGTCCTGGTTTAGACCTGGTTTAGACCTGGTTTAGACCTTGTTTAGACCTTGTTTAGTCCTGGTTTAGTCCTGGTTTAGTCCTGGTTTAGACCTGGTTTAGACCTGGTTTGGACCTGATTTAGTCCTTGTTTAGTCCTGGTTTAGTCCTGCTTTAGACCTGGTTTAGTCCTGGTTTAGACCTTGTTTAATCCTGGTTTAGTCCTGGTTTAGTCCTGGTTTGGACCTGGTTTGGACCTGGTTTAGACCTGGTTTGGACCTGGTTTAGTCCTGGTTTAGTCCTGGTTTAGTCCTGGTTTATTCCTGCTTTAGTCCTGGTTTAGTCCTGGTTTAGACCTGGTTTAGACCTTGTTTAGACCTTGTTTAGTCCTGATTTAGTCCTGCTTTAGACCTGGTTTAGTCCTGGTTTGGACCTGGTTTAGACCTGGTTTGGACCTGGTTTAGACCTTGTTTAGTCCTGGTTTAGTCCTGGTTTAGTCCTGGTTTAGACCTGGTTTAGACCTTGTTTAGTCCTGGTTTGGACCTGGTTTAGACCTGGTTTGGACCTGGTTTAGTCCTGGTTTAGTCCTGGTTTAGTCCTGGTTTAGTCCTGGTTTGGACCTGGTTTAGACCTGGTTTGGACCTGGTTTAGACCTTGTTTAGTCCTGGTTTGGACCTGGTTTAGACCTGGTTTGGACCTGGTTTAGTCCTGGTTTAGTCCTGGTTTAGTCCTGGTTTAGTCCTGGTTTAGTCCTGGTTTAGTCCTGGTTTAGTCCTGGTTTGGACTGGTTTAGACCTGGTTTAGACCTGGTTTAGTCCTGGTTTAGTCCTGGTTTAGACCTGGTTTAGACCTTGTTTAGTCCTGGTTTAGTCCTGGTTTAGTCCTGGTTTAGACTTCGTTTGGACCTGGTTTAGTCCTGGTTTAGTCCTGGTTTGGACCTGGTTTGGACCTTGTTTAGTCCTGGTTTAGTCCTGGTTTAGTCCTGGTTTAGACCTGGTTTAGACCTGGTTTAGACCTGGTTTGGACCTGATTTAGTCCTGGTTTAGTCCTGGTTTAGTCCTGCTTTAGACCTGGTTTAGTCCTGGTTTAGACCTGGTTTAGTCCTGGTTTAGTCCTGGTTTAGTCCTGGTTTAGTCCTGCTTTAGTCCTGGTTTAGTCCTGGTTTAGTCCTGGTTTAGACCTGGTTTAGACCTGCTTTATTCCTGGTTTAGTCCTGGTTTAGTCCTGGTTTAGACCTTGTTTAGTCCTGGTTTAGTCCTGGTTTGGACCTGGTTTGGACCTGGTTTAGTCCTGGTTTAGTCCTGCTTTAGTCCTGGTTTAGTCCTGGTTTAGTCCTGCTTTAGACTTTGTTTAGTCCTGCTTTAGTCCTGCTTTAGTCCTGGTTTAGTCCTGGTTTAGTCCTGCTTTAGACTTTGTTTAGTCCTGGTTTAGTCCTGGTTTAGAACTTGTTTAGTCCTGGTTTAGTCCTGGTTTAGTCCTGGTTTAGACTTGGTTTGGACCTGGTTTAGTCCTGGTTTAGTCCTGGTTTAGTCCTGGTTTAGTCCTGGTTTAGACGTGGTTTAGACCTGGTTTAGACCTTGTTTAGACCTTGTTTAGTCCTGGTTTAGTCCTGGTTTAGTCCTGGTTTAGACCTGGTTTAGACCTGGTTTGGACCTGATTTAGTCCTTGTTTAGTCCTGGTTTAGTCCTGGTTTAGTCCTGGTTTAGACCTGGTTTAGACCTGGTTTAGACCTGGTTTAGTCCTGGTTTAGACCTTGTTTAATCCTGGTTTAGTCCTGGTTTAGTCCTGGTTTGGACCTGGTTTGGACCTGATTTAGACCTGGTTTGGACCTGGTTTAGTCCTGGTTTAGTCCTGGTTTAGTCCTGGTTTAATCCTGCTTTAGACCTGGTTTAGTCCTGGTTTAGTCCTGGTTTGGACCTGGTTTAGACCTGGTTTGGACCTGGTTTAGACCTTGTTTAGTCCTGGTTTAGTCCTGATTTAGTCCTGATTTAGTCCTGGTTTAGTCCTGGTTTAGTCCTGCTTTAGACCTGGTTTAGACCTGGTTTGGACCTGGTTTAGTCCTGGTTTGGACCTGGTTTAGTCCTGATTTAGTCCTGATTTAGTCCTGGTTTAGACCTGGTTTAGTCCTGGTTTGGACCTGGTTTAGACCTGGTTTGGACCTGGTTTAGACCTGGTTTAGTCCTGGTTTAGTCCTGGTTTAGTCCTGGTTTAGACCTGGTTTAGTCCTGGTTTAATCCTGGTTTAGTCCTGGTTTAGTCCTGGTTTGGACCTGGTTTGGACCTGGTTTAGACCTGGTTTGGACCTGGTTTAGTCCTGGTTTAGTCCTGGTTTAGTCCTGCTTTAGACCTGGTTTAGACCTGGTTTAGTCCTGATTTAGTCCTGGTTTAGTCCTGGTTTAGTCCTGGTTTAGTCCTGGTTTAGACCTGGTTTGGACCTGGTTTAGTCCTGGTTTAGTCCTGGTTTAGTCCTGGTTTAGACTTGGTTTGGACCTGGTTTAGTCCTGGTTTAGTCCTGCTTTAGACTTTGTTTAGTCCTGGTTTAGTCCTGGTTTAGTCCTGGTTTAGTCCTGGTTTAGACCTGGTTTGGACCTGGTTTAGTCCTGGTTTAGTCCTGGTTTAGACGTGGTTTAGACCTTGTTTAGACCTTGTTTAGTCCTGGTTTAGTCCTGGTTTAGACCTGGTTTAGACCTGGTTTAGACCTTGTTTAGACCTTGTTTAGTCCTGGTTTAGTCCTGGTTTAGTCCTGGTTTAGACCTGGTTTAGACCTGGTTTGGACCTGATTTAGTCCTTGTTTAGTCCTGGTTTAGTCCTGCTTTAGACCTGGTTTAGTCCTGGTTTAGACCTTGTTTAATCCTGGTTTAGTCCTGGTTTAGTCCTGGTTTGGACCTGGTTTGGACCTGGTTTAGACCTGGTTTGGACCTGGTTTAGTCCTGGTTTAGTCCTGGTTTAGTCCTGGTTTAGTCCTGGTTTAATCCTGCTTTAGACCTGGTTTAGTCCTGGTTTAGTCCTGGTTTGGACCTGGTTTAGACCTGGTTTGGACCTGGTTTAGACCTGGTTTAGTCCTGGTTTGGACTGGTTTAGACCTGGTTTAGACCTTGTTTAGTCCTGGTTTAATCCTGGTTTAGTCCTGGTTTAGTCCTGGTTTAGACCTTGTTTAGTCCTGGTTTAATCCTGGTTTAGTCCTGGTTTAGTCCTGGTTTAGACCTGGTTAAGACCTGGTTTAGACCTTGTTTAGTCCTGGTTTAGTCCTGGTTTAGTCCTGGTTTAGTCCTGCTTTAGTCCTGGTTTAGTCCTGGTTTGGACCTGGTTTAGACCTGGTTTGGACCTGGTTTAGACCTTGTTTAGTCCTGGTTTAGTCCTGGTTTAGTCCTGGTTTAGACCTGGTTTAGACCTTGTTTAGTCCTGGTTTGGACCTGGTTTAGACCTGGTTTGGACCTGGTTTAGTCCTGGTTTAGTCCTGGTTTAGTCCTGGTTTAGTCCTGGTTTGGACCTGGTTTGGACCTGGTTTAGACCTTGTTTAGTCCTGGTTTAGTCCTGGTTTAGTCCTGGTTTGGACTGGTTTAGACCTGGTTTAGACCTGGTTTAGTCCTGGTTTAGTCCTGGTTTAGACCTGGTTTAGACCTTGTTTAGTCCTGGTTTAGTCCTGGTTTAGTCCTGGTTTAGACTTGGTTTGGACCTGGTTTAGTCCTGGTTTAGTCCTGGTTTGGACCTGGTTTGGACCTTGTTTAGTCCTGGTTTAGTCCTGGTTTAGTCCTGGTTTAGACCTGGTTTAGACCTGGTTTAGACCTTGTTTAGACCTTGTTTAGTCCTGGTTTAGACCTGGTTTAGACCTGGTTTGGACCTGATTTAGTCCTGGTTTAGTCCTGGTTTAGTCCTGCTTTAGACCTGGTTTAGTCCTGGTTTAGACCTGCTTTAGACCTGGTTTAGTCCTGGTTTAGTCCTGGTTTAGTCCTGGTTTAGTCCTGCTTTAGTCCTGGTTTAGTCCTGGTTTAGTCCTGGTTTAGACCTGGTTTAGACCTGCTTTAGTCCTGGTTTAGTCCTGGTTTAGTCCTGGTTTAGACCTTGTTTAGTCCTGGTTTAGTCCTGGTTTGGACCTGGTTTGGACCTGGTTTAGACCTGGTTTGGACCTGGTTTAGTCCTGGTTTAGTCCTGGTTTAGTCCTGGTTTAGTCCTGCTTTAGTCCTGGTTTAGTCCTGGTTTAGTCCTGCTTTAGACTTTGTTTAGTCCTGCTTTAGTCCTGGTTTAGTCCTGGTTTAGTCCTGCTTTAGACTTTGTTTAGTCCTGGTTTAGTCCTGGTTTAGACCTTGTTTAGTCCTGGTTTAGTCCTGGTTTAGTCCTGTTTTAGACTTGGTTTGGACCTGGTTTAGTCCTGGTTTAGTCCTGGTTTAGTCCTGGTTTAGTCCTGGATTAGACGTGGTTTAGACCTTGTTTAGACCTTGTTTAGTCCTGGTTTAGTCCTGGTTTAGACCTGGTTTAGACCTGGTTTAGACCTTGTTTAGACCTTGTTTAGTCCTGGTTTAGTCCTGGTTTAGTCCTGGTTTAGACCTGGTTTGGACCTGATTTAGTCCTTGTTTAGTCCTGGTTTAGTCCTGGTTTAGTCCTGGTTTAGACCTGGTTTGGACCTGATTTAGTCCTTGTTTAGTCCTGGTTTAGACCTGGTTTAGACCTGGTTTAGACCTGGTTTAGTCCTGGTTTAGACCTTGTTTAATCCTGGTTTAGTCCTGGTTTAGTCCTGGTTTGGACCTGGTTTGGACCTGATTTAGACCTGGTTTGGACCTGGTTTAGTCCTGGTTTAGTCCTGGTTTAGTCCTGGTTTAGTCCTGGTTTAATCCTGCTTTAGACCTGGTTTAGTCCTGGTTTAGTCCTGGTTTGGACCTGGTTTAGACCTGGTTTGGACCTGGTTTAGACCTGGTTTGGACCTGGTTTAGGCCTTGTTTAGTCCTGGTTTAGTCCTGGTTTAGTCCTGGTTTAGACCTGGTTTAGACCTTGTTTAGTCCTGGTTTAGACCTGGTTTAGACCTGGTTTAGACCTGGTTTGGACCTGGTTTAGTCCTGGTTTAGTCCTGGTTTAGTCCTGGTTTAGTCCTGGTTTGGACCTGGTTTAGACCTGGTTTGGACCTGGTTTAGACCTTGTTTAGTCCTGGTTTAGTCCTGGTTTAGTCCTGGTTTAGACCTGGTTTAGACCTGGTTTAGTCCTGGTTTAGTCCTGGTTTGGACCTGGTTTGGACCTTGTTTAGTCCTGGTTTAGTCCTGGTTTAGACCTGGTTTAGACCTGGTTTAGACCTTGTTTAGACCTTGTTTAGTCCTGGTTTAGTCCTGGTTTAGTCCTGGTTTAGACCTGGTTTAGACCTGGTTTAGTCCTGGTTTAGTCCTGGTTTAGTCCTGGTTTAGTCCTGCTTTAGTCCTGGTTTAGTCCTGGTTTAGTCCTGGTTTAGACCTGGTTTAGACCTGCTTTAGTCCTGGTTTTGTCCTGGTTTAGTCCTGGTTTAGTCCTGGTTTGGACCTGGTTTGGACCTGGTTTAGACCTGGTTTGGACCTGGTTTAGTCCTGGTTTAGTCCTGGTTTAGTCCTGGTTTGGACCTGGTTTGGACCTGGTTTAGACCTGGTTTGGACCTGGTTTGGACCTGGTTTAGACCTGGTTTGGACCTGGTTTAGTCCTGGTTTAGTCCTGGTTTAGTCCTGGTTTAGTCCTGGTTTAATCCTGGTTTAGTCCTGGTTTAGTCCTGGTTTGGACCTGGTTTAGACCTTGTTTAGACCTTGTTTAGACCTGGTTTGGACCTGGTTTAGTCCTGGTTTAGTCCTGATTTAGTCCTGATTTAGTCCTGGTTTAGTCCTGGTTTAGTCCTGCTTTAGACCTGGTTTAGACCTGGTTTGGACCTGGTTTAGTCCTGGTTTAGTCCTGATTTAGTCCTGGTTTAGTCCTGGTTTAGTCCTGGTTTAATCCTGCTTTAGACCTGGTTTAGTCCTGGTTTAGTCCTGGTTTGGACCTGGTTTAGACCTGGTTTGGACCTGGTTTAGACCTGGTTTGGACCTGGTTTAGACCTTGTTTAGTCCTGGTTTAGTCCTGGTTTAGTCCTGGTTTAGTCCTGGTTTAGTCCTGGTTTAGACCTGGTTTAGACCTTGTTTAGTCCTGGTTTAGTCCTGGTTTAGACCTGGTTTAGACCTGGTTTGGACCTGGTTTAGTCCTGGTTTAGTCCTGGTTTAGTCCTGGTTTAGTCCTGGTTTGGACCTGGTTTAGACCTGGTTTGGACCTGGTTTGGACCTGGTTTAGACCTTGTTTAGTCCTGGTTTAGTCCTGGTTTAGTCCTGGTTTGGACTGGTTTAGACCTGGTTTAGACCTGGTTTAGTCCTGGTTTAGTCCTGGTTTAGACCTGGTTTAGACCTTGTTTAGTCCTGGTTTAGTCCTGGTTTAGTCCTGGTTTAGACTTGGTTTAGACCTGGTTTAGTCCTGGTTTAGTCCTGGTTTGGACCTGGTTTGGACCTTGTTTAGTCCTGGTTTAGTCCTGGTTTAGACCTGGTTTAGACCTGGTTTAGACCTTGTTTAGACCTTGTTTAGTCCTGGTTTAGTCCTGGTTTAGTCCTGGTTTAGACCTGGTTTAGACCTGGTTTGGACCTGATTTAGTCCTGGTTTAGTCCTGGTTTAGTCCTGCTTTAGACCTGGTTTAGTCCTGGTTTAGACCTGCTTTAGACCTGGTTTAGTCCTGGTTTAGTCCTGGTTTAGTCCTGCTTTAGTCCTGGTTTAGTCCTGGTTTAGTCCTGGTTTAGACCTGGTTTAGACCTGCTTTATTCCTGGTTTAGTCCTGGTTTAGTCCTGGTTTAGACCTTGTTTAGTCCTGGTTTAGTCCTGGTTTGGACCTGGTTTGGACCTGGTTTAGTCCTGGTTTAGTCCTGGTTTAGTCCTGGTTTAGTCCTGCTTTAGTCCTGGTTTAGTCCTGGTTTAGTCCTGCTTTAGACTTTGTTTAGTCCTGCTTTAGTCCTGCTTTAGTCCTGGTTTAGTCCTGGTTTAGTCCTGCTTTAGACTTTGTTTAGTCCTGGTTTAGTCCTGGTTTAGAACTTGTTTAGTCCTGGTTTAGTCCTGGTTTAGTCCTGGTTTAGACTTGGTTTGGACCTGGTTTAGTCCTGGTTTAGTCCTGGTTTAGTCCTGGTTTAGTCCTGGTTTAGACGTGGTTTAGACCTGGTTTAGACCTTGTTTAGACCTTGTTTAGTCCTGGTTTAGTCCTGGTTTAGTCCTGGTTTAGACCTGGTTTAGACCTGGTTTGGACCTGATTTAGTCCTTGTTTAGTCCTGGTTTAGTCCTGGTTTAGTCCTGGTTTAGACCTGGTTTAGACCTGGTTTAGACCTGGTTTAGTCCTGGTTTAGACCTTGTTTAATCCTGGTTTAGTCCTGGTTTAGTCCTGGTTTGGACCTGGTTTGGACCTGATTTAGACCTGGTTTGGACCTGGTTTAGTCCTGGTTTAGTCCTGGTTTAGTCCTGGTTTAATCCTGCTTTAGACCTGGTTTAGTCCTGGTTTAGTCCTGGTTTGGACCTGGTTTAGACCTGGTTTGGACCTGGTTTAGACCTTGTTTAGTCCTGGTTTAGTCCTGATTTAGTCCTGATTTAGTCCTGGTTTAGTCCTGGTTTAGTCCTGCTTTAGACCTGGTTTAGACCTGGTTTGGACCTGGTTTAGTCCTGGTTTGGACCTGGTTTAGTCCTGATTTAGTCCTGATTTAGTCCTGGTTTAGACCTGGTTTAGTCCTGGTTTGGACCTGGTTTAGACCTGGTTTGGACCTGGTTTAGACCTGGTTTAGTCCTGGTTTAGTCCTGGTTTAGTCCTGGTTTAGACCTGGTTTAGTCCTGGTTTAATCCTGGTTTAGTCCTGGTTTAGTCCTGGTTTGGACCTGGTTTGGACCTGGTTTAGTCCTGGTTTAGTCCTGGTTTAGTCCTGCTTTAGACCTGGTTTAGACCTGGTTTAGTCCTGATTTAGTCCTGGTTTAGTCCTGGTTTAGTCCTGGTTTAGTCCTGGTTTAGACCTGGTTTGGACCTGGTTTAGTCCTGGTTTAGTCCTGGTTTAGTCCTGGTTTAGACTTGGTTTGGACCTGGTTTAGTCCTGGTTTAGTCCTGCTTTAGACTTTGTTTAGTCCTGGTTTAGTCCTGGTTTAGTCCTGGTTTAGTCCTGGTTTAGACCTGGTTTGGACCTGGTTTAGTCCTGGTTTAGTCCTGGTTTAGACGTGGTTTAGACCTTGTTTAGACCTTGTTTAGTCCTGGTTTAGTCCTGGTTTAGACCTGGTTTAGACCTGGTTTAGACCTTGTTTAGACCTTGTTTAGTCCTGGTTTAGTCCTGGTTTAGTCCTGGTTTAGACCTGGTTTAGACCTGGTTTGGACCTGATTTAGTCCTTGTTTAGTCCTGGTTTAGTCCTGCTTTAGACCTGGTTTAGTCCTGGTTTAGACCTTGTTTAATCCTGGTTTAGTCCTGGTTTAGTCCTGGTTTGGACCTGGTTTGGACCTGGTTTAGACCTGGTTTGGACCTGGTTTAGTCCTGGTTTAGTCCTGGTTTAGTCCTGGTTTAGTCCTGGTTTAATCCTGCTTTAGACCTGGTTTAGTCCTGGTTTAGTCCTGGTTTGGACCTGGTTTAGACCTGGTTTGGACCTGGTTTAGACCTGGTTTAGTCCTGGTTTGGACTGGTTTAGACCTGGTTTAGACCTTGTTTAGTCCTGGTTTAATCCTGGTTTAGTCCTGGTTTAGTCCTGGTTTAGACCTTGTTTAGTCCTGGTTTAATCCTGGTTTAGTCCTGGTTTAGTCCTGGTTTAGACCTGGTTAAGACCTGGTTTAGACCTTGTTTAGTCCTGGTTTAGTCCTGGTTTAGTCCTGGTTTAGTCCTGCTTTAGTCCTGGTTTAGTCCTGGTTTGGACCTGGTTTAGACCTGGTTTGGACCTGGTTTAGACCTTGTTTAGTCCTGGTTTAGTCCTGGTTTAGTCCTGGTTTAGACCTGGTTTAGACCTTGTTTAGTCCTGGTTTGGACCTGGTTTAGACCTGGTTTGGACCTGGTTTAGTCCTGGTTTAGTCCTGGTTTAGTCCTGGTTTAGTCCTGGTTTGGACCTGGTTTGGACCTGGTTTAGACCTTGTTTAGTCCTGGTTTAGTCCTGGTTTAGTCCTGGTTTGGACTGGTTTAGACCTGGTTTAGACCTGGTTTAGTCCTGGTTTAGTCCTGGTTTAGACCTGGTTTAGACCTTGTTTAGTCCTGGTTTAGTCCTGGTTTAGTCCTGGTTTAGACTTGGTTTGGACCTGGTTTAGTCCTGGTTTAGTCCTGGTTTGGACCTGGTTTGGACCTTGTTTAGTCCTGGTTTAGTCCTGGTTTAGTCCTGGTTTAGACCTGGTTTAGACCTGGTTTAGACCTTGTTTAGACCTTGTTTAGTCCTGGTTTAGACCTGGTTTAGACCTGGTTTGGACCTGATTTAGTCCTGGTTTAGTCCTGGTTTAGTCCTGCTTTAGACCTGGTTTAGTCCTGGTTTAGACCTGCTTTAGACCTGGTTTAGTCCTGGTTTAGTCCTGGTTTAGTCCTGGTTTAGTCCTGCTTTAGTCCTGGTTTAGTCCTGGTTTAGTCCTGGTTTAGACCTGGTTTAGACCTGCTTTAGTCCTGGTTTAGTCCTGGTTTAGTCCTGGTTTAGACCTTGTTTAGTCCTGGTTTAGTCCTGGTTTGGACCTGGTTTGGACCTGGTTTAGACCTGGTTTGGACCTGGTTTAGTCCTGGTTTAGTCCTGGTTTAGTCCTGGTTTAGTCCTGCTTTAGTCCTGGTTTAGTCCTGGTTTAGTCCTGCTTTAGACTTTGTTTAGTCCTGCTTTAGTCCTGGTTTAGTCCTGGTTTAGTCCTGCTTTAGACTTTGTTTAGTCCTGGTTTAGTCCTGGTTTAGACCTTGTTTAGTCCTGGTTTAGTCCTGGTTTAGTCCTGTTTTAGACTTGGTTTGGACCTGGTTTAGTCCTGGTTTAGTCCTGGTTTAGTCCTGGTTTAGTCCTGGATTAGACGTGGTTTAGACCTTGTTTAGACCTTGTTTAGTCCTGGTTTAGTCCTGGTTTAGACCTGGTTTAGACCTGGTTTAGACCTTGTTTAGACCTTGTTTAGTCCTGGTTTAGTCCTGGTTTAGTCCTGGTTTAGACCTGGTTTGGACCTGATTTAGTCCTTGTTTAGTCCTGGTTTAGTCCTGGTTTAGTCCTGGTTTAGACCTGGTTTGGACCTGATTTAGTCCTTGTTTAGTCCTGGTTTAGACCTGGTTTAGACCTGGTTTAGACCTGGTTTAGTCCTGGTTTAGACCTTGTTTAATCCTGGTTTAGTCCTGGTTTAGTCCTGGTTTGGACCTGGTTTGGACCTGATTTAGACCTGGTTTGGACCTGGTTTAGTCCTGGTTTAGTCCTGGTTTAGTCCTGGTTCAGTCCTGGTTTAATCCTGCTTTAGACCTGGTTTAGTCCTGGTTTAGTCCTGGTTTGGACCTGGTTTAGACCTGGTTTGGACCTGGTTTAGACCTGGTTTGGACCTGGTTTAGGCCATGTTTAGTCCTGGTTTAGTCCTGGTTTAGTCCTGGTTTAGACCTGGTTTAGACCTTGTTTAGTCCTGGTTTAGACCTGGTTTAGACCTGGTTTAGACCTGGTTTGGACCTGGTTTAGTCCTGGTTTAGTCCTGGTTTAGTCCTGGTTTAGTCCTGGTTTGGACCTGGTTTAGACCTGGTTTGGACCTGGTTTAGACCTTGTTTAGTCCTGGTTTAGTCCTGGTTTAGTCCTGGTTTGGACTGGTTTAGACCTGGTTTAGACCTGGTTTAGTCCTGGTTTAGTCCTGGTTTAGACCTGGTTTAGACCTTGTTTAGTCCTGGTTTAGTCCTGGTTTAGTCCTGGTTTAGACCTGGTTTAGACCTGGTTTAGTCCTGGTTTAGTCCTGGTTTGGACCTGGTTTGGACCTTGTTTAGTCCTGGTTTAGTCCTGGTTTAGACCTGGTTTAGACCTGGTTTAGACCTTGTTTAGACCTTGTTTAGTCCTGGTTTAGTCCTGGTTTAGTCCTGGTTTAGACCTGGTTTAGACCTGGTTTAGTCCTGGTTTAGTCCTGGTTTAGTCCTGGTTTAGTCCTGCTTTAGTCCTGGTTTAGTCCTGGTTTAGTCCTGGTTTAGACCTGGTTTAGACCTGCTTTAGTCCTGGTTTTGTCCTGGTTTAGTCCTGGTTTAGTCCTGGTTTGGACCTGGTTTGGACCTGGTTTAGACCTGGTTTGGACCTGGTTTAGTCCTGGTTTAGTCCTGGTTTAGTCCTGGTTTGGACCTGGTTTGGACCTGGTTTAGACCTGGTTTGGACCTGGTTTGGACCTGGTTTAGACCTGGTTTGGACCTGGTTTAGTCCTGGTTTAGTCCTGGTTTAGTCCTGGTTTAGTCCTGGTTTAATCCTGGTTTAGTCCTGGTTTAGTCCTGGTTTGGACCTGGTTTAGACCTTGTTTAGACCTTGTTTAGACCTGGTTTGGACCTGGTTTAGTCCTGGTTTAGTCCTGATTTAGTCCTGATTTAGTCCTGGTTTAGTCCTGGTTTAGTCCTGCTTTAGACCTGGTTTAGACCTGGTTTGGACCTGGTTTAGTCCTGGTTTAGTCCTGATTTAGTCCTGGTTTAGTCCTGGTTTAGTCCTGGTTTAATCCTGCTTTAGACCTGGTTTAGTCCTGGTTTAGTCCTGGTTTGGACCTGGTTTAGACCTGGTTTGGACCTGGTTTAGACCTGGTTTGGACCTGGTTTAGACCTTGTTTAGTCCTGGTTTAGTCCTGGTTTAGTCCTGGTTTAGTCCTGGTTTAGTCCTGGTTTAGACCTGGTTTAGACCTTGTTTAGTCCTGGTTTAGTCCTGGTTTAGACCTGGTTTAGACCTGGTTTGGACCTGGTTTAGTCCTGGTTTAGTCCTGGTTTAGTCCTGGTTTAGTCCTGGTTTGGACCTGGTTTAGACCTGGTTTGGACCTGGTTTAGACCTTGTTTAGTCCTGGTTTAGTCCTGGTTTAGTCCTGGTTTGGACTGGTTTAGACCTGGTTTAGACCTGGTTTAGTCCTGGTTTAGTCCTGGTTTAGACCTGGTTTAGACCTTGTTTAGTCCTGGTTTAGTCCTGGTTTAGTCCTGGTTTAGACTTGGTTTAGACCTGGTTTAGTCCTGGTTTAGTCCTGGTTTGGACCTGGTTTGGACCTTGTTTAGTCCTGGTTTAGTCCTGGTTTAGACCTGGTTTAGACCTGGTTTAGACCTTGTTTAGACCTTGTTTAGTCCTGGTTTAGTCCTGGTTTAGTCCTGGTTTAGACCTGGTTTAGACCTGGTTTGGACCTGATTTAGTCCTGGTTTAGTCCTGGTTTAGTCCTGCTTTAGACCTGGTTTAGTCCTGGTTTAGACCTGCTTTAGACCTGGTTTAGTCCTGGTTTAGTCCTGGTTTAGTCCTGGTTTAGTCCTGCTTTAGTCCTGGTTTAGTCCTGGTTTAGTCCTGGTTTAGACCTGGTTTAGACCTGCTTTAGTCCTGGTTTAGTCCTGGTTTAGTCCTGGTTTAGTCCTGGTTTAGTCCTGCTTTAGTCCTGGTTTAGTCCTGGTTTAGTCCTGGTTTAATCCTGGTTTAGTCCTGGTTTAGTCCTGGTTTAGTCCTGCTTTAGTCCTGGTTTAGTCCTGGTTTAGTCCTGGTTTAATCCTGGTTTAGTCCTGGTTTGGACCTGGTTTAGACCTTGTTTAGACCTTGTTTAGACCTGGTTTGGACCTGGTTTAGTCCTGGTTTAGTCCTGATTTAGTCCTGATTTAGTCCTGGTTTAGTCCTGGTTTAGTCCTGCTTTAGACCTGGTTTAGACCTGGTTTGGACCTGGTTTAGTCCTGGTTTAGTCCTGATTTAGTCCTGATTTAGTCCTGGTTTAGACCTGGTTTAGTCCTGGTTTGGACCTGGTTTAGACCTGGTTTAGTCCTGGTTTAGTCCTGGTTTAGTCCTGTTTTAGACTTGGTTTGGACCTGGTTTAGTCCTGGTTTAGTCCTGGTTTAGTCCTGGTTTAGTCCTGGATTAGACGTGGTTTAGACCTTGTTTAGACCTTGTTTAGTCCTGGTTTAGTCCTGGTTTAGACCTGGTTTAGACCTGGTTTAGACCTTGTTTAGACCTTGTTTAGTCCTGGTTTAGTCCTGGTTTAGTCCTGGTTTAGACCTGGTTTGGACCTGATTTAGTCCTTGTTTAGTCCTGGTTTAGTCCTGGTTTAGTCCTGGTTTAGACCTGGTTTAGACCTGGTTTGGACCTGATTTAGTCCTTGTTTAGTCCTGGTTTAGACCTGGTTTAGACCTGGTTTAGACCTGGTTTAGTCCTGGTTTAGACCTTGTTTAATCCTGGTTTAGTCCTGGTTTAGTCCTGGTTTGGACCTGGTTTGGACCTGATTTAGACCTGGTTTGGACCTGGTTTAGTCCTGGTTTAGTCCTGGTTTAGTCCTGGTTTAGTCCTGGTTTAATCCTGCTTTAGACCTGGTTTAGTCCTGGTTTAGTCCTGGTTTGGACCTGGTTTAGACCTGGTTTGGACCTGGTTTAGACCTGGTTTGGACCTGGTTTAGACCTTGTTTAGTCCTGGTTTAGTCCTGGTTTAGTCCTGGTTTAGACCTGGTTTAGACCTTGTTTAGTCCTGGTTTAGTCCTGGTTTAGACCTGGTTTAGACCTGGTTTGGACCTGGTTTAGTCCTGGTTTAGTCCTGGTTTAGTCCTGGTTTAGTCCTGGTTTGGACCTGGTTTAGACCTGGTTTGGACCTGGTTTAGACCTTGTTTAGTCCTGGTTTAGTCCTGGTTTAGTCCTGGTTTGGACTGGTTTAGACCTGGTTTAGACCTGGTTTAGTCCTGGTTTAGTCCTGGTTTAGACCTGGTTTAGACCTTGTTTAGTCCTGGTTTAGTCCTGGTTTAGTCCTTGTTTAGACTTGGTTTAGACCTGGTTTAGTCCTGGTTTAGTCCTGGTTTGGACCTGGTTTGGACCTTGTTTAGTCCTGGTTTAGTCCTGGTTTAGACCTGGTTTAGTCCTGGTTTAGACCTGGTTTAGACCTGGTTTGGACCTGATTTAGTCCTGGTTTAGTCCTGGTTTAGTCCTGCTTTAGACCTGGTTTAGACCTTGTTTAGACCTTGTTTAGTCCTGGTTTAGTCCTGGTTTAGTCCTGGTTTAGACCTGGTTTAGACCTGGTTTGGACCTGATTTAGTCCTGGTTTAGTCCTGGTTTAGTCCTGCTTTAGACCTGGTTTAGTCCTTGTTTAGACCTTGTTTAGACCTGGTTTGGACCTGGTTTAGTCCTGGTTTAGTCCTGGTTTAGTCCTGGTTTAGTCCTGCTTTAGTCCTGGTTTAGTCCTGGTTTAGTCCTGGTTTAGACCTGGTTTAGACCTGCTTTAGTCCTGGTTTAGTCCTGGTTTAGTCCTGGTTTAGTCCTGGTTTGGACCTGGTTTGGACCTGGTTTAGACCTGGTTTGGACCTGGTTTAGTCCTGGTTTAGTCCTGGTTTAGTCCTGGTTTGGACCTGGTTTGGACCTGGTTTAGACCTGGTTTGGACCTGGTTTGGACCTGGTTTAGACCTGGTTTGGACCTGGTTTAGTCCTGGTTTAGTCCTGGTTTAGTCCTGGTTTAGTCCTGGTTTAATCCTGGTTTAGTCCTGGTTTAGTCCTGGTTTGGACCTGGTTTGGACCTGGTTTAGACCTGGTTTGGACCTGGTTTAGACCTTGTTTAGACCTTGTTTAGACCTGGTTTGGACCTGGTTTAGTCCTGGTTTAGTCCTGATTTAGTCCTGATTTAGTCCTGGTTTAGTCCTGGTTTAGTCCTGCTTTAGACCTGGTTTAGACCTGGTTTGGACCTGGTTTAGTCCTGGTTTAGTCCTGATTTAGTCCTGGTTTAGTCCTGGTTTAGTCCTGGTTTAATCCTGCTTTAGACCTGGTTTAGTCCTGGTTTAGTCCTGGTTTGGACCTGGTTTAGACCTGGTTTGGACCTGGTTTAGACCTGGTTTGGACCTGGTTTAGACCTTGTTTAGTCCTGGTTTAGTCCTGGTTTAGTCCTGGTTTAGACCTGGTTTAGACCTTGTTTAGTCCTGGTTTAGTCCTGGTTTAGACCTGGTTTAGACCTGGTTTGGACCTGGTTTAGTCCTGGTTTAGTCCTGGTTTAGTCCTGGTTTAGTCCTGGTTTGGACCTGGTTTAGACCTGGTTTGGACCTGGTTTAGACCTTGTTTAGTCCTGGTTTAGTCCTGGTTTAGTCCTGGTTTGGACTGGTTTAGACCTGGTTTAGACCTGGTTTAGTCCTGGTTTAGTCCTGGTTTAGACCTGGTTTAGACCTTGTTTAGTCCTGGTTTAGTCCTGGTTTAGTCCTGGTTTAGACTTGGTTTAGACCTGGTTTAGTCCTGGTTTAGTCCTGGTTTGGACCTGGTTTGGACCTTGTTTAGTCCTGGTTTAGTCCTGGTTTAGACCTGGTTTAGACCTGGTTTAGACCTTGTTTAGACCTTGTTTAGTCCTGGTTTAGTCCTGGTTTAGTCCTGGTTTAGACCTGGTTTAGACCTGGTTTGGACCTGATTTAGTCCTGGTTTAGTCCTGGTTTAGTCCTGCTTTAGACCTGGTTTAGTCCTGGTTTAGACCTGCTTTAGACCTGGTTTAGTCCTGGTTTAGTCCTGGTTTAGTCCTGCTTTAGTCCTGGTTTAGTCCTGGTTTAGTCCTGGTTTAGTCCTGGTTTAGTCCTGCTTTAGTCCTGGTTTAGTCCTGGTTTAGTCCTGGTTTAATCCTGGTTTAGTCCTGGTTTAGTCCTGCTTTAGACCTGGTTTAGTCCTGGTTTAGTCCTGGTTTAGTCCTGGTTTAGTCCTGCTTTAGTCCTGATTTAGTCCTGGTTTAGTCCTGGTTTAGTCCTGCTTTAGACCTGGTTTAGTCCTGGTTTAGACCTGCTTTAGACCTGGTTTAGTCCTGGTTTAGTCCTGGTTTAGTCCTGCTTTAGTCCTGGTTTAGTCCTGGTTTAGTCCTGGTTTAGTCCTGGTTTAGTCCTGCTTTAGTCCTGGTTTAGTCCTGGTTTAGTCCTGGTTTAATCCTGGTTTAGTCCTGGTTTAGTCCTGCTTTAGACCTGGTTTAGTCCTGGTTTAGTCCTGGTTTAGTCCTGGTTTAGTCCTGCTTTAGTCCTGGTTTAGTCCTGGTTTAGTCCTGCTTTAGTCCTGGTTTAGTCCTGGTTTAGTCCTGGTTTGGACCTGGTTTGGACCTGGTTTAGACCTGGTTTGGACCTGGTTTGGACCTGGTTTAGACCTGGTTTAGACCTTGTTTAGTCCTGGTTTAGTCCTGGTTTAGACCTGGTTTAGACCTGGTTTGGACCTGGTTTAGTCCTGGTTTAGTCCTGGTTTAGTCCTGGTTTAGTCCTGGTTTGGACCTGGTTTAGACCTGGTTTGGACCTGGTTTAGACCTTGTTTAGTCCTGGTTTAGTCCTGGTTTAGTCCTGGTTTAGACTTGGTTTAGACCTGGTTTAGTCCTGGTTTAGTCCTGGTTTGGACCTGGTTTGGACCTTGTTTAGTCCTGGTTTAGTCCTGGTTTAGACCTGGTTTAGACCTGGTTTAGACCTTGTTTAGACCTTGTTTAGTCCTGGTTTAGTCCTGGTTTAGTCCTGGTTTAGACCTGGTTTAGACCTGGTTTGGACCTGATTTAGTCCTGGTTTAGTCCTGGTTTAGTCCTGCTTTAGACCTGGTTTAGTCCTGGTTTAGTCCTGGTTTAGTCCTGGTTTAGTCCTGGTTTAGTCCTGCTTTAGTCCTGGTTTAGTCCTGGTTTAGTCCTGGTTTAGACCTGGTTTAGACCTGCTTTAGTCCTGGTTTAGTCCTGGTTTAGTCCTGGTTTAGTCCTGGTTTGGACCTGGTTTGGACCTGGTTTAGACCTGGTTTGGACCTGGTTTAGTCCTGGTTTAGTCCTGGTTTAGTCCTGGTTTAGTCCTGCTTTAGTCCTGGTTTAGTCCTGGTTTAGTCCTGGTTTAATCCTGGTTTAGTCCTGGTTTAGTCCTGGTTTGGACCTGGTTTGGACCTGGTTTAGACCTGGTTTGGACCTGGTTTAGACCTTGTTTAGACCTTGTTTAGACCTGGTTTGGACCTGGTTTAGTCCTGGTTTAGTCCTGATTTAGTCCTGATTTAGTCCTGGTTTAGTCCTGGTTTAGTCCTGCTTTAGACCTGGTTTAGACCTGGTTTGGACCTGGTTTAGTCCTGGTTTAGTCCTGATTTAGTCCTGATTTAGTCCTGGTTTAGACCTGGTTTAGTCCTGGTTTGGACCTGGTTTAGACCTGGTTTAGTCCTGGTTTAGTCCTGGTTTAGTCCTGTTTTAGACTTGGTTTGGACCTGGTTTAGTCCTGGTATAGTCCTGGTTTAGTCCTGGTTTGGACCTGGTTTGGACCTGATTTAGACCTGGTTTGGACCTGGTTTAGTCCTGGTTTAGTCCTGGTTTAGTCCTGGTTTAGTCCTGGTTTAATCCTGCTTTAGACCTGGTTTAGTCCTGGTTTAGTCCTGGTTTGGACCTGGTTTAGACCTGGTTTGGACCTGGTTTAGACCTGGTTTGGACCTGGTTTAGACCTTGTTTAGTCCTGGTTTAGTCCTGGTTTAGACCTGGTTTAGACCTGGTTTGGACCTGGTTTAGTCCTGGTTTAGTCCTGGTTTAGTCCTGGTTTAGTCCTGGTTTGGACCTGGTTTAGACCTGGTTTGGACCTGGTTTAGACCTTGTTTAGTCCTGGTTTAGTCCTGGTTTAGTCCTGGTTTGGACTGGTTTAGACCTGGTTTAGACCTGGTTTAGTCCTGGTTTAGTCCTGGTTTGGACCTGGTTTGGACCTTGTTTAGTCCTGGTTTAGTCCTGGTTTAGAACTGGTTTAGACCTGGTTTAGACCTTGTTTAGACCTTGTTTAGTCCTGGTTTAGTCCTGGTTTAGTCCTGGTTTAGACCTGGTTTAGACCTGGTTTGGACCTGATTTAGTCCTGGTTTAGTCCTGGTTTAGTCCTGCTTTAGACCTGGTTTAGTCCTTGTTTAGACCTTGTTTAGACCTGGTTTGGACCTGGTTTAGTCCTGGTTTAGTCCTGGTTTAGACCTGATTTAGTCCTGGTTTAGTCCTGGTTTAGTCCTGCTTTAGACCTGGTTTAGACCTGGTTTGGACCTGGTTTAGTCCTGGTTTAGTCCTGATTTAGTCCTGGTTTAGTCCTGGTTTAGTCCTGGTTTAATCCTGCTTTAGACCTGGTTTAGTCCTGGTTTAGTCCTGGTTTGGACCTGGTTTAGACCTGGTTTGGACCTGGTTTAGACCTGGTTTGGACCTGGTTTAGACCTTGTTTAGTCCTGGTTTAGTCCTGGTTTAGTCCTGGTTTAGACCTGGTTTAGACCTTGTTTAGTCCTGGTTTAGTCCTGGTTTAGACCTGGTTTAGACCTGGTTTGGACCTGGTTTAGTCCTGGTTTAGTCCTGGTTTAGTCCTGGTTTAGTCCTGGTTTGGACCTGGTTTAGACCTGGTTTGGACCTGGTTTAGACCTGGTTTAGTCCTGGTTTAGTCCTGGTTTAGACCTGGTTTAGACCTTGTTTAGTCCTGGTTTAGTCCTGGTTTAGACCTGGTTTAGACCTTGTTTAGTCCTGGTTTAGTCCTGGTTTAGTCCTGGTTTAGACTTGGTTTAGACCTGGTTTAGTCCTGGTTTAGTCCTGGTTTGGACCTGGTTTGGACCTTGTTTAGTCCTGGTTTAGTCCTGGTTTAGACCTGGTTTAGACCTGGTTTAGACCTTGTTTAGACCTTGTTTAGTCCTGGTTTAGTCCTGGTTTAGTCCTGGTTTGGACCTGGTTTGGACCTGGTTTAGACCTGGTTTGGACCTGGTTTAGTCCTGGTTTAGTCCTGGTTTAGTCCTGGTTTGGACCTGGTTTGGACCTGGTTTAGACCTGGTTTGGACCTGGTTTGGACCTGGTTTAGACCTGGTTTGGACCTGGTTTAGTCCTGGTTTAGTCCTGGTTTAGTCCTGGTTTAGTCCTGGTTTAATCCTGGTTTAGTCCTGGTTTAGTCCTGGTTTGGACCTGGTTTGGACCTGGTTTAGACCTGGTTTGGACCTGGTTTAGACCTTGTTTAGACCTTGTTTAGACCTGGTTTGGACCTGGTTTAGTCCTGGTTTAGTCCTGATTTAGTCCTGATTTAGTCCTGGTTTAGTCCTGGTTTAGTCCTGCTTTAGACCTGGTTTAGACCTGGTTTGGACCTGGTTTAGTCCTGGTTTAGTCCTGATTTAGTCCTGGTTTAGTCCTGGTTTAGTCCTGGTTTAATCCTGCTTTAGACCTGGTTTAGTCCTGGTTTAGTCCTGGTTTGGACCTGGTTTAGACCTGGTTTGGACCTGGTTTAGACCTGGTTTGGACCTGGTTTAGACCTTGTTTAGTCCTGGTTTAGTCCTGGTTTAGTCCTGGTTTAGACCTGGTTTAGACCTTGTTTAGTCCTGGTTTAGTCCTGGTTTAGACCTGGTTTAGACCTGGTTTGGACCTGGTTTAGTCCTGGTTTAGTCCTGGTTTAGTCCTGGTTTAGTCCTTGTTTGGACCTGGTTTAGACCTGGTTTGGACCTGGTTTAGACCTTGTTTAGTCCTGGTTTAGTCCTGGTTTAGTCCTGGTTTGGACTGGTTTAGACCTGGTTTAGACCTGGTTTAGTCCTGGTTTAGTCCTGGTTTAGACCTGGTTTAGACCTTGTTTAGTCCTGGTTTAGTCCTGGTTTAGTCCTGGTTTAGACTTGGTTTAGACCTGGTTTAGTCCTGGTTTAGTCCTGGTTTGGACCTGGTTTGGACCTTGTTTAGTCCTGGTTTAGTCCTGGTTTAGACCTGGTTTAGACCTGGTTTAGACCTTGTTTAGACCTTGTTTAGTCCTGGTTTAGTCCTGGTTTAGTCCTGGTTTAGACCTGGTTTAGACCTGGTTTGGACCTGATTTAGTCCTGGTTTAGTCCTGGTTTAGTCCTGCTTTAGACCTGGTTTAGTCCTGGTTTAGTCCTGGTTTAGTCCTGCTTTAGTCCTGGTTTAGTCCTGGTTTAGTCCTGGTTTAGTCCTGGTTTAGTCCTGCTTTAGTCCTGGTTTAGTCCTGGTTTAGTCCTGGTTTAATCCTGGTTTAGTCCTGGTTTAGTCCTGCTTTAGACCTGGTTTAGTCCTGGTTTAGTCCTGGTTTAGTCCTGGTTTAGTCCTGCTTTAGTCCTGGTTTAGTCCTGGTTTAGTCCTGGTTTAGACCTGGTTTAGACCTGCTTTAGTCCTGGTTTAGTCCTGGTTTAGTCCTGGTTTAGTCCTGGTTTGGACCTGGTTTGGACCTGGTTTAGACCTGGTTTGGACCTGGTTTAGTCCTGGTTTAGTCCTGGTTTAGTCCTGGTTTGGACCTGGTTTGGACCTGGTTTAGACCTGGTTTGGACCTGGTTTGGACCTGGTTTAGACCTGGTTTAGACCTTGTTTAGTCCTGGTTTAGTCCTGGTTTAGACCTGGTTTAGACCTGGTTTGGACCTGGTTTAGTCCTGGTTTAGTCCTGGTTTAGTCCTGGTTTAGTCCTGGTTTGGACCTGGTTTAGACCTGGTTTGGACCTGGTTTAGACCTTGTTTAGTCCTGGTTTAGTCCTGGTTTAGTCCTGGTTTAGACTTGGTTTAGACCTGGTTTAGTCCTGGTTTAGTCCTGGTTTGGACCTGGTTTGGACCTTGTTTAGTCCTGGTTTAGTCCTGGTTTAGACCTGGTTTAGACCTGGTTTAGACCTTGTTTAGACCTTGTTTAGTCCTGGTTTAGTCCTGGTTTAGTCCTGGTTTAGACCTGGTTTAGACCTGGTTTGGACCTGATTTAGTCCTGGTTTAGTCCTGGTTTAGTCCTGCTTTAGACCTGGTTTAGTCCTGGTTTAGTCCTGGTTTAGTCCTGGTTTAGTCCTGGTTTAGTCCTGCTTTAGTCCTGGTTTAGTCCTGGTTTAGTCCTGGTTTAGACCTGGTTTAGACCTGCTTTAGTCCTGGTTTAGTCCTGGTTTAGTCCTGGTTTAGTCCTGGTTTGGACCTGGTTTGGACCTGGTTTAGACCTGGTTTGGACCTGGTTTAGTCCTGGTTTAGTCCTGGTTTAGTCCTGGTTTAGTCCTGCTTTAGTCCTGGTTTAGTCCTGGTTTAGTCCTGGTTTAATCCTGGTTTAGTCCTGGTTTAGTCCTGGTTTGGACCTGGTTTGGACCTGGTTTAGACCTGGTTTGGACCTGGTTTAGACCTTGTTTAGACCTTGTTTAGACCTGGTTTGGACCTGGTTTAGTCCTGGTTTAGTCCTGATTTAGTCCTGATTTAGTCCTGGTTTAGTCCTGGTTTAGTCCTGCTTTAGACCTGGTTTAGACCTGGTTTGGACCTGGTTTAGTCCTGGTTTAGTCCTGATTTAGTCCTGATTTAGTCCTGGTTTAGACCTGGTTTAGTCCTGGTTTGGACCTGGTTTAGACCTGGTTTAGTCCTGGTTTAGTCCTGGTTTAGTCCTGTTTTAGACTTGGTTTGGACCTGGTTTAGTCCTGGTATAGTCCTGGTTTAGTCCTGGTTTGGACCTGGTTTGGACCTGATTTAGACCTGGTTTGGACCTGGTTTAGTCCTGGTTTAGTCCTGGTTTAGTCCTGGTTTAGTCCTGGTTTAATCCTGCTTTAGACCTGGTTTAGTCCTGGTTTAGTCCTGGTTTGGACCTGGTTTAGACCTGGTTTGGACCTGGTTTAGACCTGGTTTGGACCTGGTTTAGACCTTGTTTAGTCCTGGTTTAGTCCTGGTTTAGACCTGGTTTAGACCTGGTTTGGACCTGGTTTAGTCCTGGTTTAGTCCTGGTTTAGTCCTGGTTTAGTCCTGGTTTGGACCTGGTTTAGACCTGGTTTGGACCTGGTTTAGACCTTGTTTAGTCCTGGTTTAGTCCTGGTTTAGTCCTGGTTTGGACTGGTTTAGACCTGGTTTAGACCTGGTTTAGTCCTGGTTTAGTCCTGGTTTGGACCTGGTTTGGACCTTGTTTAGTCCTGGTTTAGTCCTGGTTTAGAACTGGTTTAGACCTGGTTTAGACCTTGTTTAGACCTTGTTTAGTCCTGGTTTAGTCCTGGTTTAGTCCTGGTTTAGACCTGGTTTAGACCTGGTTTGGACCTGATTTAGTCCTGGTTTAGTCCTGGTTTAGTCCTGCTTTAGACCTGGTTTAGTCCTTGTTTAGACCTTGTTTAGACCTGGTTTGGACCTGGTTTAGTCCTGGTTTAGTCCTGGTTTAGTCCTGGTTTAGACCTGATTTAGTCCTGGTTTAGTCCTGGTTTAGTCCTGCTTTAGACCTGGTTTAGACCTGGTTTGGACCTGGTTTAGTCCTGGTTTAGTCCTGATTTAGTCCTGGTTTAGTCCTGGTTTAGTCCTGGTTTAATCCTGCTTTAGACCTGGTTTAGTCCTGGTTTAGTCCTGGTTTGGACCTGGTTTAGACCTGGTTTGGACCTGGTTTAGACCTGGTTTGGACCTGGTTTAGACCTTGTTTAGTCCTGGTTTAGTCCTGGTTTAGTCCTGGTTTAGACCTGGTTTAGACCTTGTTTAGTCCTGGTTTAGTCCTGGTTTAGACCTGGTTTAGACCTGGTTTGGACCTGGTTTAGTCCTGGTTTAGTCCTGGTTTAGTCCTGGTTTAGTCCTGGTTTGGACCTGGTTTAGACCTGGTTTGGACCTGGTTTAGACCTTGTTTAGTCCTGGTTTAGTCCTGGTTTAGTCCTGGTTTGGACTGGTTTAGACCTGGTTTAGACCTGGTTTAGTCCTGGTTTAGTCCTGGTTTAGACCTGGTTTAGACCTTGTTTAGTCCTGGTTTAGTCCTGGTTTAGTCCTGGTTTAGACTTGGTTTAGACCTGGTTTAGTCCTGGTTTAGTCCTGGTTTGGACCTGGTTTGGACCTTGTTTAGTCCTGGTTTAGTCCTGGTTTAGACCTGGTTTAGACCTGGTTTAGACCTTGTTTAGACCTTGTTTAGTCCTGGTTTAGTCCTGGTTTAGTCCTGGTTTAGACCTGGTTTAGACCTGGTTTGGACCTGATTTAGTCCTGGTTTAGTCCTGGTTTAGTCCTGCTTTAGACCTGGTTTAGTCCTGGTTTAGACCTGCTTTAGACCTGGTTTAGTCCTGGTTTAGTCCTGGTTTAGTCCTGGTTTAGTCCTGCTTTAGTCCTGGTTTAGTCCTGGTTTAGTCCTGGTTTAGACCTGCTTTAGTCCTGGTTTAGTCCTGGTTTAGTCCTGGTTTAGTCCTGGTTTGGACCTGGTTTGGACCTGGTTTAGACCTGGTTTGGACCTGGTTTAGTCCTGGTTTAGTCCTGGTTTAGTCCTGGTTTAGTCCTGCTTTAGTCCTGGTTTAGTCCTGGTTTAGTCCTGGTTTAATCCTGGTTTAGTCCTGGTTTAGTCCTGGTTTGGACCTGGTTTAGACCTTGTTTAGACCTTGTTTAGACCTGGTTTGGACCTGGTTTAGTCCTGGTTTAGTCCTGATTTAGTCCTGATTTAGTCCTGGTTTAGTCCTGGTTTAGTCCTGGTTTAGTCCTGGTTTAGTCCTGATTTAGTCCTGATTTAGTCCTGGTTTAGACCTGGTTTAGTCCTGGTTTAGTCCTGGTTTAGTCCTGGTTTAGACCTGGTTTAGTCCTGGTTTAGACCTGGTTTAGACCTGGTTTAGTCCTGCTTTAGACCTGGTTTAGTCCTGCTTTAGTCCTGGTTTAGTCCTGGTTTAGTCCTGGTTTAGACCTGGTTTAGACCTGCTTTAGTCCTGGTTTAGTCCTGGTTTAGTCCTGGTTTAGTCCTGGTTTGGACCTGGTTTGGACCTGGTTTGGACCTGGTTTGGACCTGGTTTAGTCCTGGTTTAGTCCTGGTTTAGTCCTGGTTTAGTCCTGCTTTAGTCCTGGTTTAGTCCTGGTTTAATCCTGGTTTAGTCCTGGTTTAGTCCTGGTTTGGACCTGGTTTGGACCTGGTTTAGACCTGGTTTGGACCTGGTTTAGTCCTGGTTTAGTCCTGATTTAGTCCTGATTTAGTCCTGGTTTAGTCCTGGTTTAGTCCTGCTTTAGACCTGGTTTAGACCTGGTTTGGACCTGGTTTAGTCCTGGTTTAGTCCTGATTTAGTTCTGATTTAGTCCTGGTTTAGACCTGGTTTAGTCCTGGTTTGGACCTGGTTTAGACCTGGTTTAGTCCTGGTTTAGTCCTGGTTTAGTCCTGGTTTAGACCTGGTTTAGTCCTGGTTTAGACCTGGTTTAGACCTGGTTTAGTCCTGGTTTAGTCCTGGTTTAGTCCTGCTTTAGACCTGGTTTAGTCCTGGTTTAATCCTGGTTTAGTCCTGGTTTAGTCCTGGTTTGGACTGGTTTAGACCTGGTTTAGACCTTGTTTAGACCTTGTTTAGTCCTGGTTTAGTCCTGGTTTAGTCCTGGTTTAGTCCTGGTTTAGTCCTGCTTTAGACCTGGTTTAGTCCTGGTTTAGTCCTGGATTAGTCCTGGTTTGGACCTGGTTTGGACCTGGTTTAGACCTGGTTTGGACCTGGTTTAGACCTTGTTTAGACCTTGTTTAGACCTTGTTTAGTCCTGGTTTAGTCCTGGTTTAGTCCTGGTTTAGTCCTGGTTTAGTCCTGGTTTAGTCCTGCTTTAGACCTGGTTTGGACCTGGTTCAGTCCTGGTTTAGTCCTGATTTAGTCCTGATTTAGTCCTGGTTTAGTCCTGGTTTAGTCCTGCTTTAGACCTGGTTTAGACCTGGTTTAGTCCTGGTTTGGACCTGGTTTAGACCTGGTTTAGTCCTGGTTTAGTCCTGGTTTAGTCCTGGTTTAGACCTGGTTTAGACCTTGTTTAGACCTTCTTTAGTCCTGATTTAGTCCTGGTTTAGTCCTGCTTTAGTCCTGCTTTAGACCTGGTTTAGTCCTGGTTTGGACCTGGTTTAGACCTTGTTTAGTCCTGGTTTAGTCCTGGTTTAGTCCTGGTTTGGACTGGTTTAGTCCTGGTTTGGACTGGTTTAGACCTGGTTTGGACCTGGTTTAGACCTGGTTTGGACCTGGTTTAGACCTTGTTTAGTCCTGGTTTAGTCCTGGTTTAGTCCTGGTTTGGACTGGTTTAGACCTGGTTTAGACCTGGTTTAGTCCTGGTTTAGTCCTGGTTTAGACCTGGTTTAGACCTTGTTTAGTCCTGGTTTAGTCCTGGTTTAGTCCTGGTTTAGTCCTGGTTTGGACTGGTTTAGTCCTGGTTTAGTCCTGGTTTAGTCCTGGTTTAGTCCTGGTTTAGTCCTTGTTTGGACCTGGTTTAGACCTGGTTTGGACCTGGTTTGGACCTTGTTTAGTCCTGGTTTAGTCCTGGTTTAGTCCTGGTTTAGACCTGGTTTAGACCTGATTTAGTCCTGGTTTAGTCCTGGTTTAGACCTGGTTTAGACCAGGTTTAGTCCTGCTTTAGTCCTGGTTTAGTCCTGGTTTAGTCCTGGTTTAGACCTTGTTTAGTCCTGGTTTAGTCCTGGTTTGGACCTGGTTTAGTCCTGGTTTAGTCCTGGTTTAGTCCTGGTTTAGTCCTGCTTTAGACCTGGTTTAGTCCTGGTTTAGTCCTGGTTTAGACCTGGTTTAGTCCTGGTTTAGTCCTGGTTTAGACCTTGTTTAGACCTTGTTTAGACCTTGTTTAGTCCTGGTTTAGTCCTGGTTTAGTCCTGGTTTAGTCCTGGTTTAGTCCTGGTTTAGTCCTGCTTTAGACCTGGTTTGGACCTGGTTCAGTCCTGGTTTAGTCCTGATTTAGTCCTGATTTAGTCCTGGTTTAGTCCTGGTTTAGTCCTGCTTTAGACCTGGTTTAGACCTGGTTTAGTCCTGGTTTGGACCTGGTTTAGACCTGGTTTAGTCCTGGTTTAGTCCTGGTTTAGTCCTGGTTTAGACCTGGTTTAGACCTTGTTTAGACCTTCTTTAGTCCTGATTTAGTCCTGGTTTAGTCCTGCTTTAGTCCTGCTTTAGACCTGGTTTAGTCCTGGTTTGGACCTGGTTTAGACCTTGTTTAGTCCTGGTTTAGTCCTGGTTTAGTCCTGGTTTGGACTGGTTTAGTCCTGGTTTGGACTGGTTTAGACCTGGTTTGGACCTGGTTTAGACCTGGTTTGGACCTGGTTTAGACCTTGTTTAGTCCTGGTTTAGTCCTGGTTTAGTCCTGGTTTGGACTGGTTTAGACCTGGTTTAGACCTGGTTTAGTCCTGGTTTAGTCCTGGTTTAGACCTGGTTTAGACCTTGTTTAGTCCTGGTTTAGTCCTGGTTTAGTCCTGGTTTAGTCCTGGTTTGGACTGGTTTAGTCCTGGTTTAGTCCTGGTTTAGTCCTGGTTTAGTCCTGGTTTAGTCCTTGTTTGGACCTGGTTTAGACCTGGTTTGGACCTGGTTTGGACCTTGTTTAGTCCTGGTTTAGTCCTGGTTTAGTCCTGGTTTAGACCTGGTTTAGACCTGATTTAGTCCTGGTTTAGTCCTGGTTTAGACCTGGTTTAGACCAGGTTTAGTCCTGCTTTAGTCCTGGTTTAGTCCTGGTTTAGTCCTGGTTTAGACCTTGTTTAGTCCTGGTTTAGTCCTGGTTTGGACCTGGTTTAGTCCTGGTTTAGTCCTGGTTTAGTCCTGCTTTAGTCCTGCTTTAGACTTTGTTTAGTCCTGGTTTAGACCTGGTTTAGTCCTGGTTTAGTCCTGGTTTAGTCCTGGTTTAGTCCTGGTTTAGACTTGGTTTGGACCTGGTTTAGTCCTGGTTTAGTCCTGCTTTAGACTTTGTTTAGTCCTGGTTTAGTCCTGGTTTAGTCCTGGTTTAGTCCTGGTTTAGTCCTGGTTTAGTCCTGGTTTGGACCTGGTTTAGACCTGGTTTGGACCTGGTTTAGACCTGGTTTAGTCCTGGTTTGGACTGGTTTAGACCTGGTTTAGACCTGGTTTGGACCTGATTTAGTCCTGGTTTAGTCCTGGTTTAGACCTGGTTTAGACCTGGTTTAGTCCTGGTTTAGTCCTGGTTTAGTCCTGCTTTAGACCTGGTTTAGTCCTGGTTTAGTCCTGGTTTGGACCTGGTTTAGACCTGGTTTGGACCTGGTTTGGACCTGGTTTAGTCCTGGTTTGGACTGGTTTAGACCTGGTTTAGACCTGGTTTAGTCCTGGTTTAGTCCTGGTTTAGACCTGGTTTAGACCTTGTTTAGTCCTGCTTTAGTCCTGGTTTAGTCCTGGTTTAGTCCTGGTTTGGACCTGGTTTGGACCTGGTTTAGACCTGGTTTGGACCTGGTTTAGTCCTGGTTTAGTCCTGGTTTAGTCCTGGTTTAGTCCTGGTTTAGTCCTGGTTTGGACCTGGTTTAGACCTGGTTTGGACCTGGTTTAGACCTGGTTTAGTCCTGGTTTGGACTGGTTTAGACCTGGTTTAGACCTGGTTTAGTCCTGGTTTAGTCCTGGTTTAGACCTGGTTTAGACCTTGTTTAGTCCTGGTTTAGTCCTGGTTTAGTCCTGGTTTAGACCTGGTCTAGACCTGGTTTAGACCTTGTTTAGTCCTGGTTTAGTCCTGGTTTCGTCCTGGTTTAGACCTGCTTTAGACCTTGTTTAGTCCTGGTTTAGTCCTGGTTTAGTCCTGGTTTAGTCCTGGTTTAGTCCTGGTTTAGACCTGGTTTGGACCTCGTTTAGTCCTGGTTTATTCCTGCTTTAGTCCTGGTTTAGTCCTGGTTTAGACCTGGTTTAGACCTTGTTTAGACCTTGTTTAGTCCTGATTTAGTCCTGGTTTAGTCCTGGTTTAGTCCTGCTTTAGACCTGGTTTAGTCCTGGTTTGGACCTGGTTTAGACCTGGTTTGGACCTGGTTTAGACCTTGTTTAGTCCTGGTTTAGTCCTGGTTTGGACCTGGTTTAGACCTGGTTTGGACCTGGTTTAGACCTTGTTTAGTCCTGGTTTAGACCTTGTTTAGTCCTGGTTTGGACCTGGTTTGGACCTGGTTTGGACCTGGTTTAGTCCTGGTTTAGTCCTGGTTTAGTCCTGGTTTAGTCCTGGGTTGGACCTGGTTTAGACCTGGTTTGGACCTGGTTTAGACCTTGTTTAGTCCTGGTTTAGTCCTGGTTTAGTCCTGGTTTGGACTGGTTTAGACCTGGTTTAGACCTGGTTTAGTCCTGGTTTAGTCCTGGTTTAGACCTGGTTTAGACCTTGTTTAGTCCTGGTTTAGTCCTGGTTTAGTCCTGGTTTAGACTTGGTTTGGACCTGGTTTAGTCCTGGTTTAGTCCTGGTTTGGACCTGGTTTGGACCTTGTTTAGTCCTGGTTTAGTCCTGGTTTAGTCCTGGTTTAGACCTGGTTTAGACCTGGTTTAGACCTTGTTTAGACCTTGTTTAGTCCTGGTTTAGTCCTGGTTTAGTCCTGGTTTAGTCCTGGTTTAGACCTGGTTTAGACCTGGTTTGGACCTGATTTAGTCCTGGTTTAGTCCTGGTTTAGTCCTGCTTTAGACCTGGTTTAGTCCTGGTTTAGACCTGCTTTAGACCTGGTTTAGTCCTGGTTTAGTCCTCGTTTAGTCCTGGTTTAGTCCTGCTTTAGTCCTGGTTTAGTCCTGGTTTAGTCCTGGTTTAGACCTGCTTTAGACCTGGTTTAGTCCTGGTTTAGTCCTCGTTTAGTCCTGGTTTAGACCTGGTTTAGTCCTGGTTTAGACCTGGTTTAGTCCTGGTTTAGTCCTGCTTTAGTCCTGGTTTAGTCCTGGTTTAGTCCTGGTTTAGTCCTGGTTTAGTCCTGGTTTAGACCTTGTTTAGTCCTGGTTTAGTCCTGGTTTGGACCTGGTTTGGACCTGGTTTGGACCTGGTTTGGACCTGGTTTAGACCTGGTTTGGACCTGGTTTAGTCCTGGTTTAGTCCTGGTTTAGTCCTGGTTTAGACCTGGTTTAGACCTGGTTTAGTCCTGGTTTAGACCTGGTTTAGTCCTGGTCTAGTCCTGGTTTAGTCCTGGTTTAGTCCTGGTTTAGTCCTGGTTTAGAGCTGGTTCGGACCTGGTTTAGACCTGGTTTAGACCTGGTTTAGTCCTGGTTTAGTCCTGGTTTGGACCTGGTTTGGACCTTGTTTAGTCCTGGTTTAGTCCTGGTTTAGTCCTGGTTTAGACCTGGTTTAGACCTGGTTTAGACCTTGTTTAGACCTTGTTTAGTCCTGGTTTAGACCTGGTTTAGACCTGGTTTGGACCTGATTTAGTCCTGGTTTAGTCCTGGTTTAGTCCTGCTTTAGACCTGGTTTAGTCCTGGTTTAGACCTGCTTTAGACCTGGTTTAGTCCTGGTTTAGACCTGGTTTAGTCCTGCTTTAGTCCTGCTTTAGTCCTGGTTTAGTCCTGGTTTAGTCCTGGTTTAGTCCTGGTTTAGTCCTGGTTTAGACCTTGTTTAATCCTGGTTTAGTCCTGGTTTAGTCCTGGTTTGGACCTGGTTTAGACCTTGTTTAGACCTTGTTTAGTCCTGGTTTAGTCCTGGTTTAGTCCTGGTTTAGTCCTGGTTTAGACCTTGTTTAATCCTGGTTTAGTCCTGGTTTAGTCCTGGTTTGGACCTGGTTTGGACCTGGTTTAGACCTGGTTTGGACCTGGTTTAGTCCTGGTTTAGTCCTGGTTTAGTCCTGGTTTAGTCCTGGTTTAATCCTGCTTTAGACCTGGTTTAGTCCTGGTTTAGTCCTGGTTTGGACCTGGTTTAGTCCTGGTTTAGACCTGGTTTAGACCTGGTTTAGTCCTGGTTTAGTCCTGGTTTAGACCTGGTTTAGACCTTGTTTAGTCCTGGTTTAATCCTGGTTTAGTCCTGGTTTAGTCCTGGTTTAGACCTGGTTTAGACCTGGTTTAGACCTTGTTTAGTCCTGGTTTAGTCCTGGTTTAGTCCTGGTTTAGTCCTGGTTTAGACCTGGTTTGGACCTGGTTTAGACCTGGTTTGGACCTGGTTTAGTCCTGGTTTAGTCCTGGTTTAGTCCTGGTTTAGTCCTGGTTTGGACCTGGTTTAGACCTGGTTTGGACCTGGTTTAGACCTTGTTTAGTCCTGGTTTAGTCCTGGTTTAGTCCTGGTTTGGACTGGTTTAGTCCTGGTTTAGTCCTGGTTTAGACCTGGTTTAGACCTTGTTTAGTCCTGGTTTAGTCCTGGTTTAGTCCTGGTTTAGACTTGGTTTAGACCTGGTTTAGTCCTGGTTTAGTCCTGGTTTGGACCTGGTTTGGACCTTGTTTAGTCCTGGTTTAGTCCTGGTTTAGTCCTGGTTTGGACCTGGTTTAGACCTGGTTTAGACCTGGTTTGGACCTGATTTAGTCCTGGTTTAGTCCTGGTTTAGTCCTGGTTTAGACTTGGTTTAGACCTGGTTTAGACCTTGTTTAGTCCTGGTTTAGTCCTGGTTTAGTCCTGGTTTAGACCTGGCTTAGACCTGGTTTGGACCTTGTTTAGTCCTGGTTTAGTCCTGGTTTAGTCCTGGTTTAGACCTGGTTTAGACCTGGTTTAGACCTTGTTTAGACCTTGTTTAGTCCTGGTTTAGTCCTGGTTTAGTCCTGGTTTAGACCTGGTTTGGACCTGATTTAGTCCTGGTTTAGTCCTGGTTTAGTCCTGGTTTAGTCCTGGTTTAGTCCTGCTTTAGTCCTGGTTTAGTCCTGGTTTAGTCCTGGTTTAGACCTGGTTTAGACCTGCTTTAGTCCTGGTTTAGTCCTGGTTTAGTCCTGGTTTAGTCCTGGTTTGGACCTGGTTTGGACCTGGTTTAGACCTGGTTTGGACCTGATTTAGTCCTGGTTTAGTCCTGGTTTAGTCCTGCTTTAGACCTGGTTTAGTCCTGGGTTAGACCTGCTTTAGACCTGGTTTAGTCCTGGTTTAGTCCTGGTTTAGTCCTGGTTTAGACCTGGTTTAGACCTGCTTTAGTCCTGGTTTAGTCCTGGTTTAGTCCTGGTTTAGTCCTGGTTTAGTCCTGCTTTAGTCCTGGTTTAGTACTGGTTTAGTCCTGGTTTGGACCTGGTTTAGACCTGGTTTGGACCTGGTTTAGACCTTGTTTAGTCCTGGTTTGGACCTGGTTTAGACCTGGTTTGGACCTGGTTTAGTCCTGGTCTAGTCCTGGTTTAGTCCTGGTTTAGACCTGGTTTAGACCTGGTTTAGTCCTGGTTTAGACCTGGTTTAGTCCTGGTTTAGACCTGGTTTAGTCCTGGTTTAGTCCTGGTTTAGAGCTGGTTCGGACCTGGTTTAGACCTGGTTTAGTCCTGGTTTAGACCTGGTTTAGTCCTGGTTTAGACCTGGTTTAGATCTGGTTTAGTCCTGGTTTAGACCTGGTTTAGACCTGGTTTAGTCCTGGTTTAGTCCTGGTTTAGTCCTGGTTTAGTCCTGGTTTAGACCTGGTTTAGACCTGGTTTAGTCCTGCTTTAGTCCTGGTTTAGACCTGGTTTAGACCTGGTTTAGTCCTGGTTTAGTCCTGCTTTAGTCCTGGTTTAGTCCTGGTTTAGTCCTGGTTTAGTCCTGGTTTAGTCCTGGTTTGGACCTGGTTTGGACCTGGTTTAGTCCTGCTTTAGTCCTGGTTTAGTCCTGGTTTAGTCCTAATTTAGTCCTGGTTTAGACCTGGTTTAGACCTGGTTTAGTCCTGGTTTAGACCTGGTTTAGACCTGGTTTAGACCTGGTTTAGACCTGGTTTGGACCTGGTTTAGACCTGGTTTAGTCCTGGTTTAGTCCTGGTTTAGACCTGGTTTAGTCCTGGTTTAGACCTGGTTTAGTCCTGGTTTAGACCTGGTTTAGACCTGGTTTAGTCCTGGTTTAGTCCTGGTTTAGTCCTGGTTTAGACCTGGTTTGGACCTGGTTTAGACCTGGTTTAGTCCTGGTTTAGTCCTGGTTTAGACCTGGTTTAGACCTGGTTTAGTCCTGGTTTAGTCCTGGTTTAGTCCTGGTTTAGACCTGGTTTAGTCCTGGTTTAGACCTGGTTTAGACCTGGTTTAGTCCTGGTTTAGTCCTGGTTTAGTCCTGGTTTAGACCTGGTTTAGTCCTGGTTTAGACCTGGTTTAGTCCTGGTTTAGTCCTGGTTTAGTCCTGCTTTAGACCTGGTTTAGTCCTGGTTTAGTCCTGCTTTAGACCTGGTTTAGTCCTGGTTTAGTCCTGGTTTGGACCTGGTTTGGACCTGGTTTAGACCTGGTTTGGACCTGGTTTAGACCTTGTTTAGTCCTGGTTTAGTCCTGATTTAGTCCTGGTTTAGACCTGGTTTAGTCCTGGTTTGGACCTGGTTTAGACCTGGTTTGGACCTGGTTTAGACCTGGTTTAGACCTTGTTTAGACCTTGTTTATTCCTGGTTTAGTCCTGGTTTAGTCCTGGTTTAGTCCTGGTTTAGTCCTGCTTTAGACCTGGTTTAGTCCTGGTTTAATCCTGGTTTAGTCCTGGTTTAGTCCTGGTTTGGACCTGGTTTAGACCTGGTTTGGACCTGGTTTAGACCTTGTTTAGACCTGGTTTGGACCTGGTTTAGACCTGGTTTAGTCCTGGTTTAGACCTGGTTTAGTCCTGGTTTGGACCTGGTTTAGACCTGGTTTGGACCTGGTTTAGACCTGGTTTAGTCCTGGTTTAGTCCTGCTTTAGACCTGGTTTAGTCCTGGTTTAATCCTGGTTTAGTCCTGGTTTAGTCCTGGTTTGGACCTGGTTTAGTCCTGGTTTAGTCCTGGTTTAGACCTGGTTTAGTCCTGGTTTAGTTCTGGTTTAGTCCTGGTTTAGTCCTGGTTTGGACCTGGTTTAGTCCTGGTTTAGTCCTGGTTTAGACCTGGTTTAGTCCTGGTTTAGACCTGGTTTAGACCTGGTTTATACCTGGTTTAGTCCTGGTTTAGTCCTGGTTTAGTCCTGCTTTAGTCCTGGTTTAGTCCTGGTTTAGTCCTGGTTTAGACCTGGTTTAGTCCTGGTTTAGTCCTGCTTTAGTCCTGGTTTAGTCCTGGTTTAGTCCTGGTTTAGTCCTGCTTTAGACCTGGTTTAGTCCTGGTTTATACCTGGTTTAGACCTGGTTTAGTCCTGGTTTAGTCCTGGTTTAGTCCTGCTTTAGACCTGGTTTAGACCTGGTTTATACCTGGTTTAGACCTGGTTTAGTCCTGGTTTAGTCCTGGTTTAGACCTGGTTTGGACCTGGTTTAGTCCTGGTTTAGTCCTGCTTTAGTCCTGGTTTAGTCCTGGTTTAGTCCTGGTTTAGACCTGGTTTAGTCCTGGTTTAGTCCTGGTTTAGTCCTGGTTTAGTCCTGCTTTAGACCTGGTTTAGTCCTGGTTTAATCCTGGTTTAGTCCTGGTTTAGTCCTGGTTTAGTCCTGGTTTAATCCTGGTTTAGTCCTGGTTTAGTCCTGGTTTAGACCTGGTTTAGTCCTGGTTTAGACCTGGTTAAGTCCTGGTTTAGTCCTGGTTTAGTCCTGGTTTAATCCTGGTTTAGTCCTGGTTTAGTCCTGGTTTGGACTGGTTTAGACCTGGTTTAGACCTTGTTTAGACCTTGTTTATTCCTGGTTTAGTCCTGGTTTAGTCCTGGTTTAGTCCTGGTTTAGTCCTGCTTTAGACCTGGTTTAGTCCTGGTTTAATCCTGGTTTAGTCCTGGTTTAGTCCTGGTTTAGACCTGGTTTAGTCCTGGTTTAGACCTGGTTTAGACCTGGTTTAGTCCTGGTTTAATCCTGGTTTAGTCCTGGTTTAGTCCTGGTTTGGACCTGGTTTGGACCTGGTTTAGACCTGGTTTAGTCCTGGTTTGGACCTGGTTTAGACCTTGTTTAGTCCTGGTTTAGTCCTGATTTAGTCCTGGTTTAGACCTGGTTTAGTCCTGGTTTGGACCTGGTTTAGACCTGGTTTGGACCTGGTTTAGACCTGGTTTAGTCCTGGTTTAGTCCTGGTTTAGTCCTGGTTTAGACCTGGTTTAGTCCTGGTTTAGACCTGGTTTAGACCTGGTTTAGTCCTGGTTTAGTCCTGGTTTAGTCCTGCTTTAGACCTGGTTTAGTCCTGGTTTAATCCTGGTTTAGTCCTGGTTTAGTCCTGGTTTGGACTGGTTTAGACCTGGTTTAGACCTGGTTTGGACCTGGTTTAGTCCTGGTTTAGTCCTGCTTTAGTCCTGGTTTAGTCCTGATTTAGACCTGGTTTAGACCTGGTTTGGACCTGGTTTAGTCCTGGTTTAGTCCTGCTTTAGTCCTGGTTTAGTCCTGCTTTAGTCCTGGTTTAGTCCTGGTTTAGTCCTGGTTTAGACCTGGTTTGGACCTGGTTTAGTCCTGGTTTAGTCCTGGTTTAGTCCTGGTTTAGTCCTGGTTTAGTCCTGGTTTAGTCCTGGTTTGGACCTGGTTTAGTCCTGGTTTAGTTCTGATTTAGTCCTGGTTTAGTCCTGGTTTGGACCTGGTTTAGTCCTGGTTTAGTCCTGGTTTAGACCTGGTTTAGTCCTGGTTTAGACCTGGTTTAGACCTGGTTTATACCTGGTTTAGTCCTGGTTTAGTCCTGGTTTAGTCCTGCTTTAGTCCTGGTTTAGTCCTGGTTTAGTCCTGGTTTAGACCTGGTTTAGTCCTGGTTTAGTCCTGCTTTAGTCCTGGTTTAGTCCTGGTTTAGTCCTGGTTTAGTCCTGCTTTAGACCTGGTTTAGTCCTGGTTTATACCTGGTTTAGACCTGGTTTAGTCCTGGTTTAGTCCTGGTTTAGTCCTGCTTTAGACCTGGTTTAGACCTGGTTTATACCTGGTTTAGACCTGGTTTAGTCCTGGTTTAGTCCTGGTTTAGACCTGGTTTGGACCTGGTTTAGTCCTGGTTTAGTCCTGCTTTAGTCCTGGTTTAGTCCTGGTTTAGTCCTGGTTTAGACCTGGTTTAGTCCTGGTTTAGTCCTGGTTTAGTCCTGGTTTAGTCCTGCTTTAGACCTGGTTTAGTCCTGGTTTAATCCTGGTTTAGTCCTGGTTTAGTCCTGGTTTAGACCTGGTTTAGTCCTGGTTTAGACCTGGTTAAGTCCTGGTTTAGTCCTGGTTTAGTCCTGGTTTAGACCTGGTTTGGACCTGGTTTAGACCTGGTTTAGACCTGGTTTAGTCCTGGTTTAGACCTGGTTTGGACCTGGTTTAGACCTGGTTTAGTCCTGGTTTAGTCCTGGTTTAGTCCTGGTTTAGACCTGGTTTAGTCCTGGTTTAGACCTGGTTTAGACCTGGTTTAGTCCTGGTTTAGTCCTGGTTTAGTCCTGGTTTAGACCTGGTTTAGTCCTGGTTTAGACCTGGTTTAGACCTGGTTTAGACCTGGTTTAGTCCTGGTTTAGTCCTGGTTTAGTCCTGGTTTAGACCTGGTTTGGACCTGGTTTAGTCCTGGTTTAGTCCTGCTTTAGACCTTGTTTAGTCCTGGTTTAGTCCTGGTTTAGTCCTGGTTTAGTCCTGGTTTAGTCCTGGTTTAGACCTGGTTTAGACCTGGTTTGGACCTGGTTTGGACCTGGTTTAGTCCTGGTTTAGTCCAGGTTTAGACCTGGTTTGGACCTGGTTTAGTCCTGGTTTAGTCCTGCTTTAGTCCTGGTTTAGTCCTGGTTTAGTCCTGGTTTAGACCTGGTTTAGTCCTGGTTTAGTCCTGGTTTAGTCCTGCTTTAGACCTGGTTTAGTCCTGGTTTAATCCTGGTTTAGTCCTGGTTTAGTCCTGGTTTGGACCTGGTTTGGACCTGGTTTAGACCTGGTTTGGACCTGGTTTAGACCTGGTTTGGACCTGGTTTAGACCTGGTTTAGTCCTGGTTTAGTCCTGGTTTAGTCCTGGTTTAGACCTGGTTTGGACCTGGTTTAGTCCTGGTTTATTCCTGCTTTAGTCCTGGTTTAGTCCTGGTTTAGACGTGGTTTAGACCTTGTTTAGACCTTGTTTAGTCCTGGTTTAGTCCTGGTTTAGTCCTGGTTTAGACCTGGTTTAGACCTGGTTTGGACCTGATTTAGTCCTTGTTTAGTCCTGGTTTAGTCCTGCTTTAGACCTGGTTTAGTCCTGGTTTAGACCTGGTTTAGTCCTGGTTTAGTCCTGGTTTGGACCTGGTTTAGACCTGGTTTAGACCTGGTTTAGACCTGGTTTAGACCTTGTTTAGACCTTGTTTAGTCCTGGTTTAGTGCTGGTTTAGTCCTGGTTTAGACCTGGTTTGGACCTGGTTTAGTCCTGGTTTAGTCCTGCTTTAGACCTTGTTTAGTCCTGGTTTAGTCCTGGTTTAGTCCTGGTTTAGTCCTGGTTTGGACCTGGTTTAGACCTGGTTTGGACCTGGTTTAGACCTGGTTTGGACCTGGTTTAGACCTTGTTTAGTCCTGGTTTGGACCTGGTTTAGACCTGGTTTGGACCTGGTTTAGTCCTGGTTTAGTCCTGGTTTGGACCTGGTTTGGACCTGGTTTAGTCCTGGTTTAGTCCTGCTTTAGTCCTGGTTTAGTCCTGATTTAGACCTGGTTTAGACCTGGTTTGGACATGGTTTAATCCTGGTTTAGTCCTGGTTTAGTCCTGGTTTAGTCCTGGTTTAGACCTGGTTTGGACCTGGTTTAGTCCTGGTTTAGTCCTGCTTTAGTCCTGGTTTAGTCCTGGTTTAGTCCTGGTTTAGTCCTGGTTTAGACCTGGTTTGGACCTGGTTTAGTCCTGGTTTAGTCCTGGTTTAGTCCTGGTTTAGTCCTGGTTTAGTCCTGGTTTAGACCTGGTTTAGTCCTGGTTTAGACCTGGTTTAGACCTGGTTTAGTCCTGGTTTAGTCCTGTTTTAGTCCTGGTTTAGTCCTGGTTTAGTCCTGGTTTAGTCCTGGTTTGGACCTGGTTTAGTCCTGGTTTAGTTCTGGTTTAGTCCTGGTTTAGTCCTGGTTTGGACCTGGTTTAGTCCTGGTTTAGTCCAGGTTTAGTCCTGGTTCAGACCTGGTTTAGTCCTGGTTTAGACCTGGTTTAGACCTGGTTTATACCTGGTTTAGTCCTGGTTTAGTCCTGGTTTAGTCCTGCTTTAGTCCTGGTTTAGTCCTGGTTTAGTCCTGGTTTAGACCTGGTTTAGTCCTGGTTTAGTCCTGCTTTAGTCCTGGTTTAGTCCTGGTTTAGTCCTGGTTTAGACCTGGTTTGGACCTGGTTTAGTCCTGGTTTAGTCCTGGTTTAGACCTGGTTTAGACCTGGTTTAGTCCTGGTTTAGACCTGGTTTAGTCCTGGTTTAGTCCTGGTTTAGACCTGGTTTAGTCCTGGTTTAGACCTGGTTTAGTCCTGGTTTAGTCCTGGTTTAGACCTGGTTTGGACCTGGTTTAGTCCTGGTTTAGTCCTGCTTTAGTCCTGGTTTAGTCCTGGTTTAGTCCTGGTTTAGACCTGGTTTAGTCCTGGTTTAGTCCTGGTTTAGTCCTGGTTTAGTCCTGCTTTAGACCTGGTTTAGTCCTGGTTTAATCCTGGTTTAGTCCTGGTTTAGTCCTGGTTTAGACCTGGTTTAGTCCTGGTTTAGACCTGGTTTAGACCTGGTATAATCCTGGTTTAGTCCTGGTTTAGTCCTGGTTTAGACCTGGTTTGGACCTGGTTTAGACCTGGTTTAGACCTGGTTTAGTCCTGGTTTAGTCCTGGTTTAGTCCTGGTTTAGACCTGGTTTGGACCTGGTTTAGACCTGGTTTAGTCCTGGTTTAGACCTGGTTTAGTCCTGGTTTAGTCCTGGTTTAGTCCTGGTTTAGACCTGGTTTAGTCCTGGTTTAGACCTGGTTTAGACCTGGTTTAGTCCTGGTTTAGTCCTGGTTTAGTCCTGGTTTAGACCTGGTTTGGACCTGGTTTAGTCCTGGTTTAGACCTGGTTTTGACCTGGTTTAGTCCTGGTTTAGACCTGGTTTAGTCCTGGTTTAGTCCTGGTTTAGACCTGGTTTAGTCCTGGTTTAGACCTGGTTTAGTCCTGGTTTAGTCCTGGTTTAGACCTGGTTTGGACCTGGTTTAGTCCTGGTTTAGTCCTGCTTTAGTCCTGGTTTAGTCCTGGTTTAGTCCTGGTTTAGACCTGGTTTAGTCCTGGTTTAGTCCTGGTTTAGTCCTGGTTTAGTCCTGCTTTAGACCTGGTTTAGTCCTGGTTTAATCCTGGTTTAGTCCTGGTTTAGTCCTGGTTTAGACCTGGTTTAGTCCTGGTTTAGACCTGGTTTAGACCTGGTTTAATCCTGGTTTAGTCCTGGTTTAGTCCTGGTTTAGACCTGGTTTGGACCTGGTTTAGACCTGGTTTAGACCTGGTTTAGTCCTGGTTTAGACCTGGTTTAGACCTGGTTTAGACCTGGTTTAGTCCTGGTTTAGTCCTGGTTTAGTCCTGGTTTAGACCTGGTTTGGACCTGGTTTAGTCCTGGTTTAGTCCTGCTTTAGACCTTGTTTAGTCCTGGTTTAGTCCTGGTTTAGTCCTGGTTTATTCCTGGTTTAGACCTGGTTTAGACCTGGTTTGGACCTGGTTTGGACCTGGTTTAGTCCTGGTTTAGTCCTGGTTTAGACCTGGTTTGGACCTGGTTTAGTCCTGGTTTAGTCCTGCTTTAGTCCTGGTTTAGTCCTGGTTTAGTCCTGGTTTAGACCTGGTTTAGTCCTGGTTTAGACCTGGTTTAGACCTGGTTTAGTCCTGGTTTAGTCCTGGTTTAGACCTGGTTTAGTCCTGGTTTAGACCTGGTTTATACCTGGTTTAGTCCTGGTTTAGTCCTGGTTTAGACCTGGTTTGGACCTGGTTTAGTCCTGGTTTGGACCTGGTTTAGTCCTGCTTTAGTCCTGGTTTAGTCCTGGTTTAGTCCTGGTTTAGTCCTGGTTTAGACCTGGTTTAGACCTGGTTTAGTCCTGGTTTAGTGCTGGTTTAGACCTGGTTTAGTCCTGGTTTAGACCTGGTTTAGTCCTGGTTTAGACCTGGTTTGGACCTGGTTTAGTCCTGGTTTAGACGTGGTTTAGACCTTGTTTAGACCTTGTTTAGTCCTGGTTTAGTCCTGGTTTAGTCCTGGTTTAGACCTGGTTTGGACCTGGTTTAGACCTTGTTTAGTCCTGGTTTGGACCTGGTTTAGACCTGGTTTGGACCTGGTTTAGTCCTGGTTTAGTCCTGCTTTAGACCTGGTTTAGTCCTGGTTTAGACCTGGTTTAGTCCTGGTTTAGTCCTGGTTTGGACCTGGTTTAGACCTGGTTTGGACCTGGTTTATACCTGGTTTAGTCCTGGTTTGGACTGGTTTAGACCTGGTTTAGTCCTGGTTTAGTCCTGGTTTAGACCTGGTTTAGACCTTGTTTAGTCCTGGTTTAATCCTGGTTTAGTCCTGGTTTAGTCCTGGTTTAGACCTGGTTTAGACCTGGTTTAGACCTTGTTTAGTCCTGGTTTAGTCCTGGTTTAGTCCTGGTTTAGACCTGGTTTGGACCTGGTTTAGTCCTGGTTTAGTCCTGGTTTAGTCCTGCTTTAGACCTTGTTTAGTCCTGGTTTAGTCCTGGTTTAGTCCTGGTTTAGTCCTGGTTTGGACCTGGTTTAGACCTGGTTTGGACCTGGTTTAGACCTTGTTTAGTCCTGGTTTGGACCTGGTTTAGACCTGGTTTGGACCTGGTTTAGTCCTGGTTTAGTCCTGGTTTGGACCTGGTTTGGACCTGGTTTAGTCCTGGTTTAGTCCTGCTTTAGTCCTGGTTTAGTCCTGATTTAGACCTGGTTTAGACCTGGTTTGGACATGGTTTAGTCCTGGTTTAGTCCTGGTTTAGTCCTGGTTTAGACCTGGTTTGGACCTGGTTTAGTCCTGGTTTAGTCCTGCTTTAGTCCTGGTTTAGTCCTGGTTTAGTCCTGGTTTAGTCCTGGTTTAGACCTGGTTTGGACCTGGTTTAGTCCTGGTTTAGTCCTGGTTTAGTCCTGGTTTGGACCTGGTTTAGTCCTGGTTTAGTCCTGGTTTAGTCCTGGTTTAGACCTGGTTTAGTCCTGGTTTAGACCTGGTTTAGACCTGGTTTAGTCCTGGTTTAGTCCTGGTTTAGTCCTGGTTTAGTCCTGGTTTGGACCTGGTTTAGTCCTGGTTTAGTTCTGGTTTAGTCCTGGTTTAGTCCTGGTTTAGTCCTGGTTTAGTCCTGGTTTAGTCCTGGTTTAGACCTGGTTTAGTCCTGGTTTAGACCTGGTTTAGACCTGGTTTATACCTGGTTTAGTCCTGCTTTAGTCCTGGTTTAGTCCTGGTTTAGTCCTGCTTTAGTCCTGGTTTAGTCCTGGTTTAGTCCTGGTTTAGACCTGGTTTGGACCTGGTTTAGTCCTGGTTTAGTCCTGGTTTAGACCTGGTTTAGACCTGGTTTAGTCCTGGTTTAGACCTGGTTTAGTCCTGGTTTAGTCCTGGTTTAGACCTGGTTTAGTCCTGGTTTAGACCTGGTTTAGTCCTGGTTTAGTCCTGGTTTAGACCTGGTTTGGACCTGGTTTAGTCCTGGTTTAGTCCTGCTTTATTCCTGGTTTAGTCCTGGTTTAGACCTGGTTTAGTCCTGGTTTAGTCCTGGTTTAGTCCTGGTTTAGTCCTGCTTTAGACCTGGTTTAGTCCTGGTTTAATCCTGGTTTAGTCCTGGTTTAGACCTGGTTTAGACCTGGTTTAGTCCTGGTTTAGTCCTGGTTTAGTCCTGGTTTAGACCTGGTTTGGACCTGGTTTAGACCTGGTTTAGACCTGGTTTAGACCTGGTTTAGTCCTGCTTTAGTCCTGGTTTAGTCCTGGTTTAGTCCTGGTTTAGTCCTGGTTTAGACCTGGTTTGGACCTGGTTTAGACCTGGTTTAGTCCTGGTTTAGACCTGGTTTAGTCCTGGTTTAGTCCTGGTTTAGTCCTGGTTTAGACCTGGTTTAGTCCTGGTTTAGACCTGGTTTAGACCTGGTTTAGTCCTGGTTTAGTCCTGGTTTAGTCCTGGTTTAGTCCTGGTTTAGACCTGGTTTAGTCCTGGTTTAGACCTGGTTTAGACGTGGTTTAGTCCTGGTTTAGTCCTGGTTTAGTCCTGGTTTAGACCTGGTTTGGACCTGGTTTAGTCCTGGTTTAGTCCTGCTTTAGACCTTGTTTAGTCCTGGTTTAGTCCTGGTTTAGTCCTGGTTTAGTCCTGGTTTAGACCTGGTTTAGACCTGGTTTGGACCTGGTTTGGACCTGGTTTAGTCCTGGTTTAGTCCTGGTTTAGACCTGGTTTGGACCTGGTTTAGTCCTGGTTTAGTCCTGGTTTAGTCCTGGTTTAGTCCTGGTTTGGACCTGGTTTAGTCCTGGTTTAGTCCTGGTTTAGTCCTGGTTTAGACCTGGTTTAGTCCTGGTTTAGACCTGGTTTATACCTGGTTTAGTCCTGGTTTAGTCCTGGTTTAGACCTGGTTTGGACCTGGTTTAGTCCTGGTTTAGTCCTGCTTTAGTCCTGGTTTAGTCCTGATTTAGACCTGGTTTAGACCTGGTTTGGACATGGTTTAGTCCTGGTTTAGTCCTGGTTTAGTCCTGGTTTAGTCCTGGTTTAGACCTGGTTTGGACCTGGTTTAGTCCTGGTTTAGTCCTGCTTTAGTCCTGGTTTAGTCCTGCTTTAGTCCTGGTTTAGTCCTGGTTTAGTCCTGGTTTAGACCTGGTTTGGACCTGGTTTAGTCCTGGTTTAGTCCTGGTTTAGTCCTGGTTTAGTCCTGGTTTAGTCCTGCTTTAGTCCTGGTTTAGTCCTGGTTTAGTCCTGGTTTAGACCTGGTTTAGTCCTGGTTTAGTCCTGCTTTAGTCCTGGTTTAGTCCTGGTTTAGTCCTGGTTTAGTCCTGCTTTAGACCTGGTTTAGTCCTGGTTTATACCTGGTTTAGACCTGGTTTAGTCCTGGTTTAGTCCTGGTTTAGTCCTGCTTTAGACCTGGTTTAGACCTGGTTTATACCTGGTTTAGACCTGGTTTAGACCTGGTTTAGTCCTGGTTTAGACCTGGTTTAGACCTGGTTTAGACCTGGTTTAGTCCTGGTTTAGTCCTGGTTTAGTCCTGGTTTAGTCCTGGTTTGGACCTGGTTTAGTCCTGGTTTAGTTCTGGTTTAGTCCTGGTTTAGTCCTGGTTTAGTCCTGGTTTAGTCCTGGTTTAGTCCTGGTTTAGACCTGGTTTAGTCCTGGTTTAGACCTGGTTTAGACCTGGTTTATACCTGGTTTAGTCCTGCTTTAGTCCTGGTTTAGTCCTGGTTTAGTCCTGCTTTAGTCCTGGTTTAGTCCTGGTTTAGTCCTGGTTTAGACCTGGTTTGGACCTGGTTTAGTCCTGGTTTAGTCCTGGTTTAGACCTGGTTTAGACCTGGTTTAGTCCTGGTTTAGACCTGGTTTAGTCCTGGTTTAGTCCTGGTTTAGACCTGGTTTAGTCCTGGTTTAGACCTGGTTTAGTCCTGGTTTAGTCCTGGTTTAGACCTGGTTTGGACCTGGTTTAGTCCTGGTTTAGTCCTGCTTTATTCCTGGTTTAGTCCTGGTTTAGACCTGGTTTAGTCCTGGTTTAGTCCTGGTTTAGTCCTGGTTTAGTCCTGCTTTAGACCTGGTTTAGTCCTGGTTTAATCCTGGTTTAGTCCTGGTTTAGACCTGGTTTAGACCTGGTTTAGTCCTGGTTTAGTCCTGGTTTAGTCCTGGTTAGACCTGGTTTGGACCTGGTTTAGACCTGGTTTAGACCTGGTTTAGACCTGGTTTAGTCCTGCTTTAGTCCTGGTTTAGTCCTGGTTTAGTCCTGGTTTAGTCCTGGTTTAGACCTGGTTTGGACCTGGTTTAGACCTGGTTTAGTCCTGGTTTAGACCTGGTTTAGTCCTGGTTTAGTCCTGGTTTAGTCCTGGTTTAGACCTGGTTTAGTCCTGGTTTAGACCTGGTTTAGACCTGGTTTAGTCCTGGTTTAGTCCTGGTTTAGTCCTGGTTTAGTCCTGGTTTAGACCTGGTTTAGTCCTGGTTTAGACCTGGTTTAGACGTGGTTTAGTCCTGGTTTAGTCCTGGTTTAGTCCTGGTTTAGACCTGGTTTGGACCTGGTTTAGTCCTGGTTTAGTCCTGCTTTAGACCTTGTTTAGTCCTGGTTTAGTCCTGGTTTAGTCCTGGTTTAGTCCTGGTTTAGACCTGGTTTAGACCTGGTTTGGACCTGGTTTGGACCTGGTTTAGTCCTGGTTTAGTCCTGGTTTAGACCTGGTTTGGACCTGGTTTAGTCCTGGTTTAGTCCTGGTTTAGTCCTGGTTTAGTCCTGGTTTGGACCTGGTTTAGTCCTGGTTTAGTCCTGGTTTAGTCCTGGTTTAGACCTGGTTTAGTCCTGGTTTAGACCTGGTTTATACCTGGTTTAGTCCTGGTTTAGTCCTGGTTTAGACCTGGTTTGGACCTGGTTTAGTCCTGGTTTAGTCCTGCTTTAGTCCTGGTTTAGTCCTGATTTAGACCTGGTTAGACCTGGTTTGGACATGGTTTAGTCCTGGGTTTAGTCCTGGTTTAGTCCTGGTTTAGTCCTGGTTTAGACCTGGTTTGGACCTGGTTTAGTCCTGGTTTAGTCCTGCTTTAGTCCTGGTTTAGTCCTGCTTTAGTCCTGGTTTAGTCCTGGTTTAGTCCTGGTTTAGACCTGGTTTGGACCTGGTTTAGTCCTGGTTTAGTCCTGGTTTAGTCCTGGTTTAGTCCTGGTTTAGTCCTGCTTTAGTCCTGGTTTAGTCCTGGTTTAGTCCTGGTTTAGACCTGGTTTAGTCCTGGTTTAGTCCTGCTTTAGTCCTGGTTTAGTCCTGGTTTAGTCCTGGTTTAGTCCTGCTTTAGACCTGGTTTAGTCCTGGTTTATACCTGGTTTAGACCTGGTTTAGTCCTGGTTTAGTCCTGGTTTAGTCCTGCTTTAGACCTGGTTTAGACCTGGTTTATACCTGGTTTAGACCTGGTTTAGACCTGGTTTAGTCCTGGTTTAGACCTGGTTTAGTCCTGGTTTAGTCCTGGTTTAGACCTGGTTTGGACCTGGTTTAGTCCTGGTTTAGTCCTGCTTTAGTCCTGGTTTAGTCCTGGTTTAGTCCTGGTTTAGACCTGTTTAGTCCTGGTTTAGTCCTGGTTTAGTCCTGGTTTAGTCCTGCTTTAGACCTGGTTTAGTCCTGGTTTAATCCTGGTTTAGTCCTGGTTTAGTCCTGGTTTGGACCTGGTTTAGACCTGGTTTAGTCCTGGTTTAGTGCCTGGTTTAGTCCTGTTTAGACCTGGTTTAGTCCTGGTTTAGACCTGGTTTAGACCTGGTTTAGTCCTGGTTTAGTCCTGGTTTAGTCCTGGTTTAGTCCTGGTTTAGACCTGGTTTAGACCTGGTTTAGTCCTGCTTTAGTCCTGGTTTAGACCTGGTTTAGACCTGGTTTAGTCCTGGTTTAGTCCTGCTTTAGTCCTGGTTTAGTCCTGGTTTAGTCCTGGTTTAGTCCTGGTTTAGTCCTGGTTTGGACCTGGTTTGGACCTGGTTTAGTCCTGCTTTAGTCCTGGTTTAGTCCTGGTTTAGTCCTGGTTTAGACCTGGTTTAGACCTGGTTTAGTCCTGGTTTAGACCTGGTTTAGACCTGGTTTAGACCTGGTTTAGACCTGGTTTGGACCTGGTTTAGACCTGGTTTAGTCCTGGTTTAGACCTGGTTTAGTCCTGGTTTAGACCTGGTTTAGACCTGGTTTAGTCCTGGTTTAGTCCTGGTTTAGTCCTGGTTTAGACCTGGTTTGGACCTGGTTTAGACCTGGTTTAGTCCTGGTTTAGTCCTGGTTTAGACCTGGTTTAGACCTGGTTTAGTCCTGGTTTAGTCCTGGTTTAGTCCTGGTTTAGACCTGGTTTAGTCCTGGTTTAGACCTGGTTTAGACCTGGTTTAGTCCTGGTTTAGTCCTGGTTTAGTCCTGGTTTAGACCTGGTTTAGTCCTGGTTTAGTCCTGCTTTAGACCTGGTTTAGTCCTGGTTTAATCCTGGTTTAGTCCTGGTTTAGTCCTGGTTTGGACTGGTTTAGACCTGGTTTAGACCTTGTTTAGACCTTGTTTATTCCTGGTTTAGTCCTGGTTTAGTCCTGGTTTAGTCCTGGTTTAGTCCTGCTTTAGACCTGGTTTAGTCCTGGTTTAATCCTGGTTTAGTCCTGGTTTAGTCCTGGTTTAGACCTGGTTTAGTCCTGGTTTAGACCTGGTTTAGACCTGGTTTAGTCCTGGTTTAATCCTGGTTTAGTCCTGGTTTAGTCCTGGTTTGGACCTGGTTTGGACCTGGTTTAGACCTGGTTTAGTCCTGGTTTGGACCTGGTTTAGACCTTGTTTAGTCCTGGTTTAGTCCTGATTTAGTCCTGGTTTAGACCTGGTTTAGTCCCTGGTTTGGACCTGGTTTAGACCTGGTTTGGACCTGGTTTAGACCTGGTTTAGTCCTGGTTTAGTCCTGGTTTAGTCCTGGTTTAGACCTGGTTTAGTCCTGGTTTAGACCTGGTTTAGACCTGGTTTAGTCCTGGTTTAGTCCTGGTTTAGTCCTGCTTTAGACCTGGTTTAGTCCTGGTTTAATCCTGGTTTAGTCCTGGTTTAGTCCTGGTTTGGACTGGTTTAGACCTAGTTTAGACCTGGTTTGGACCTGGTTTAGTCCTGGTTTAGTCCTGCTTTAGTCCTGGTTTAGTCCTGATTTAGACCTGGTTTAGACCTGGTTTGGACCTGGTTTAGTCCTGGTTTAGTCCTGCTTTAGTCCTGGTTTAGTCCTGCTTTAGTCCTGGTTTAGTCCTGGTTTAGTCCTGGTTTAGACCTGGTTTGGACCTGGTTTAGTCCTGGTTTAGTCCTGGTTTAGTCCTGGTTTAGTCCTGTTTAGTCCTGGTTTAGTCCTGGTTTGGACCTGGTTTAGTCCTGGTTTAGTTCTGGTTTAGTCCTGGTTTAGTCCTGGTTTGGACCTGGTTTAGTCCTGGTTTAGTCCTGGTTTAGACCTGGTTTAGTCCTGGTTTAGACCTGGTTTAGACCTGGTTTATACCTGGTTTAGTCCTGGTTTAGTCCTGGTTTAGTCCTGCTTTAGTCCTGGTTTAGTCCTGGTTTAGTCCTGGTTTAGACCTGGTTTAGTCCTGGTTTAGTCCTGCTTTAGTCCTGGTTTAGTCCTGGTTTAGTCCTGGTTTAGTCCTGCTTTAGACCTGGTTTAGTCCTGGTTTATACCTGGTTTAGACCTGGTTTAGTCCTGGTTTAGTCCTGGTTTAGTCCTGCTTTAGACCTGGTTTAGACCTGGTTTATACCTGGTTTAGACCTGGTTTAGTCCTGGTTTAGTCCTGGTTTAGACCTGGTTTGGACCTGGTTTAGTCCTGGTTTAGTCCTGCTTTAGTCCTGGTTTAGTCCTGGTTTAGTCCTGGTTTAGACCTGGTTTAGTCCTGGTTTAGTCCTGGTTTAGTCCTGGTTTAGTCCTGCTTTAGACCTGGTTTAGTCCTGGTTTAATCCTGGTTTAGTCCTGGTTTAGTCCTGGTTTAGACCTGGTTTAGTCCTGGTTTAGACCTGGTTAAGTCCTGGTTTAGTCCTGGTTTAGTCCTGGTTTAGACCTGGTTTGGACCTGGTTTAGACCTGGTTTAGACCTGGTTTAGTCCTGGTTTAGACCTGGTTTGGACCTGGTTTAGACCTGGTTTAGTCCTGGTTTAGTCCTGGTTTAGTCCTGGTTTAGACCTGGTTTAGTCCTGGTTTAGACCTGGTTTAGACCTGGTTTAGTCCTGGTTTAGTCCTGGTTTAGTCCTGGTTTAGACCTGGTTTAGTCCTGGTTTAGACCTGGTTTAGACCTGGTTTAGACCTGGTTTAGTCCTGGTTTAGTCCTGGTTTAGACCTGGTTTGGACCTGGTTTAGTCCTGGTTTAGTCCTGCTTTAGACCTTGTTTAGTCCCTGGTTTAGTCCTGGTTTAGTCCTGGTTTAGTCCTGGTTTAGTCCTGGTTTAGACCTGGTTTAGACCTGGTTTGGACCTGGTTTGGACCTGGTTTAGTCCTGGTTTAGTCCAGGTTTAGACCTGGTTTGGACCTGGTTTAGTCCTGGTTTAGTCCTGCTTTAGTCCTGGTTTAGTCCTGGTTTAGTCCTGGTTTAGACCTGGTTTAGTCCTGGTTTAGTCCTGGTTTAGTCCTGCTTTAGACCTGGTTTAGTCCTGGTTTAATCCTGGTTTAGTCCTGGTTTAGTCCTGGTTTGGACCTGGTTTGGACCTGGTTTAGACCTGGTTTGGACCTGGTTTAGACCTGGTTTGGACCTGGTTTAGTCCTGGTTTAGTGCTGGTTTAGTCCTGGTTTAGACCTGGTTTGGACCTGGTTTAGTCCTGGTTTAGTCCTGCTTTAGACCTTGTTTAGTCCTGGTTTAGTCCTGGTTTAGTCCTGGTTTAGTCCTGGTTTGGACCTGGTTTAGACCTGGTTTGGACCTGGTTTAGACCTGGTTTGGACCTGGTTTAGACCTTGTTTAGTCCTGGTTTGGACCTGGTTTAAACCTGGTTTGGACCTGGTTTAGTCCTGGTTTAGTCCTGGTTTGGACCTGGTTTGGACCTGGTTTAGTCCTGGTTTAGTCCTGCTTTAGTCCTGGTTTAGTCCTGATTTAGACCTGGTTTAGACCTGGTTTGGACATGGTTTAATCCTGGTTTAGTCCTGGTTTAGTCCTGGTTTAGTCCTGGTTTAGACCTGGTTTGGACCTGGTTTAGTCCTGGTTTAGTCCTGCTTTAGTCCTGGTTTAGTCCTGGTTTAGTCCTGGTTTAGTCCTGGTTTAGACCTGGTTTGGACCTGGTTTAGTCCTGGTTTAGTCCTGGTTTAGTCCTGGTTTAGTCCTGGTTTAGACCTGGTTTAGTCCTGGTTTAGACCTGGTTTAGACCTGGTTTAGTCCTGGTTTAGTCCTGTTTTAGTCCTGGTTTAGTCCTGGTTTAGTCCTGGTTTAGTCCTGGTTTGGACCTGGTTTAGTCCTGGTTTAGTTCTGGTTTAGTCCTGGTTTAGTCCTGGTTTGGACCTGGTTTAGTCCTGGTTTAGTCCAGGTTTAGTCCTGGTTCAGACCTGGTTTAGTCCTGGTTTAGACCTGGTTTAGACCTGGTTTATACCTGGTTTAGTCCTGGTTTAGTCCTGGTTTAGTCCTGCTTTAGTCCTGGTTTAGTCCTGGTTTAGTCCTGGTTTAGACCTGGTTTAGTCCTGGTTTAGTCCTGCTTTAGTCCTGGTTTAGTCCTGGTTTAGTCCTGGTTTAGACCTGGTTTGGACCTGGTTTAGTCCTGGTTTAGTCCTGGTTTAGACCTGGTTTAGACCTGGTTTAGTCCTGGTTTAGACCTGGTTTAGTCCTGGTTTAGTCCTGGTTTAGACCTGGTTTAGTCCTGGTTTAGACCTGGTTTAGTCCTGGTTTAGTCCTGGTTTAGACCTGGTTTGGACCTGGTTTAGTCCTGGTTTAGTCCTGCTTTAGTCCTGGTTTAGTCCTGGTTTAGTCCTGGTTTAGACCTGGTTTAGTCCTGGTTTAGTCCTGGTTTAGTCCTGGTTTAGTCCTGCTTTAGACCTGGTTTAGTCCTGGTTTAATCCTGGTTTAGTCCTGGTTTAGTCCTGGTTTAGACCTGGTTTAGTCCTGGTTTAGACCTGGTTTAGACCTGGTATAATCCTGGTTTAGTCCTGGTTTAGTCCTGGTTTAGACCTGGTTTGGACCTGGTTTAGACCTGGTTTAGACCTGGTTTAGTCCTGGTTTAGTCCTGGTTTAGTCCTGGTTTAGACCTGGTTTGGACCTGGTTTAGACCTGGTTTAGTCCTGGTTTAGACCTGGTTTAGTCCTGGTTTAGTCCTGGTTTAGTCCTGGTTTAGACCTGGTTTAGTCCTGGTTTAGACCTGGTTTAGACCTGGTTTAGTCCTGGTTTAGTCCTGGTTTAGTCCTGGTTTAGACCTGGTTTGGACCTGGTTTAGTCCTGGTTTAGACCTGGTTTTGACCTGGTTTAGTCCTGGTTTAGACCTGGTTTAGTCCTGGTTTAGTCCTGGTTTAGACCTGGTTTAGTCCTGGTTTAGACCTGGTTTAGTCCTGGTTTAGTCCTGGTTTAGACCTGGTTTGGACCTGGTTTAGTCCTGGTTTAGTCCTGCTTTAGTCCTGGTTTAGTCCTGGTTTAGTCCTGGTTTAGACCTGGTTTAGTCCTGGTTTAGTCCTGGTTTAGTCCTGGTTTAGTCCTGCTTTAGACCTGGTTTAGTCCTGGTTTAATCCTGGTTTAGTCCTGGTTTAGTCCTGGTTTAGACCTGGTTTAGTCCTGGTTTAGACCTGGTTTAGACCTGGTTTAATCCTGGTTTAGTCCTGGTTTAGTCCTGGTTTAGACCTGGTTTGGACCTGGTTTAGACCTGGTTTAGACCTGGTTTAGTCCTGGTTTAGACCTGGTTTAGACCTGGTTTAGACCTGGTTTAGTCTGGTTTAGTCCTGGTTTAGTCCTGGTTTAGACCTGGTTTGGACCTGGTTTAGTCCTGGTTTAGTCCTGCTTTAGACCTTGTTTAGTCCTGGTTTAGTCCTGGTTTAGTCCTGGTTTATTCCTGGTTTAGACCTGGTTTAGACCTGGTTTGGACCTGGTTTGGACCTGGTTTAGTCCTGGTTTAGTCCTGGTTTAGACCTGGTTTGGACCTGGTTTAGTCCTGGTTTAGTCCTGCTTTAGTCCTGGTTTAGTCCTGGTTTAGTCCTGGTTTAGACCTGGTTTAGTCCTGGTTTAGACCTGGTTTAGACCTGGTTTAGTCCTGGTTTAGTCCTGGTTTAGACCTGGTTTAGTCCTGGTTTAGACCTGGTTTATACCTGGTTTAGTCCTGGTTTAGTCCTGGTTTAGACCTGGTTTGGACCTGGTTTAGTCCTGGTTTGGACCTGGTTTAGTCCTGGTTTAGTCCTGGTTTAGTCCTGGTTTAGTCCTGGTTTAGTCCTGGTTTAGACCTGGTTTAGACCTGGTTTAGTCCTGGTTTAGTGCTGGTTTAGACCTGGTTTAGTCCTGGTTTAGACCTGGTTTAGTCCTGGTTTAGACCTGGTTTGGACCTGGTTTAGTCCTGGTTTAGACGTGGTTTAGACCTTGTTTAGACCTTGTTTAGTCCTGGTTTAGTCCTGGTTTAGTCCTGGTTTGGACCTGGTTTAGACCTGGTTTGGACCTGGTTTAGTCCTGGTTTAGTCCTGCTTTAGACCTGGTTTAGTCCTGGTTTAGACCTGGTTTAGTCCTGGTTTAGTCCTGGTTTGGACCTGGTTTAGACCTGGTTTGGACCTGGTTTATACCTGGTTTAGTCCTGGTTTGGACTGGTTTAGACCTGGTTTAGTCCTGGTTTAGTCCTGGTTTAGACCTGGTTTAGACCTTGTTTAGTCCTGGTTTAATCCTGGTTTAGTCCTGGTTTAGTCCTGGTTTAGACCTGGTTTAGACCTGGTTTAGACCTTGTTTAGTCCTGGTTTAGTCCTGGTTTTAGTCCTGGTTTAGACCTGGTTTGGACCTGGTTTAGTCCTGGTTTAGTCCTGGTTTAGTCCTGCTTTAGACCTTGTTTAGTCCTGGTTTAGTCCTGGTTTAGTCCTGGTTTAGTCCTGGTTTGGACCTGGTTTAGACCTGGTTTGGACCTGGTTTAGACCTTGTTTAGTCCTGGTTTGGACCTGGTTTAGACCTGGTTTGGACCTGGTTTAGTCCTGGTTTAGTCCTGGTTTGGACCTGGTTTGGACCTGGTTTAGTCCTGGTTTAGTCCTGCTTTAGTCCTGGTTTAGTCCTGATTTAGACCTGGTTTAGACCTGGTTTGGACATGGTTTAGTCCTGGTTTAGTCCTGGTTTAGTCCTGGTTTAGACCTGGTTTGGACCTGTTTAGTCCTGGTTTAGTCCTGCTTTAGTCCTGGTTTAGTCCTGGTTTAGTCCTGGTTTAGTCCTGGTTTAGACCTGGTTTGGACCTGGTTTAGTCCTGGTTTAGTCCTGGTTTAGTCCTGGTTTAGTCCTGGTTTAGACCTGGTTTAGTCCTGGTTTAGACCTGGTTTAGACCTGGTTTAGTCCTGGTTTAGTCCTGGTTTAGTCCTGGTTTAGTCCTGGTTTGGACCTGGTTTAGTCCTGGTTTAGTTCTGGTTTAGTCCTGGTTTAGTCCTGGTTTAGTCCTGGTTTAGTCCTGGTTTAGTCCTGGTTTAGACCTGGTTTAGTCCTGGTTTAGACCTGGTTTAGACCTGGTTTATACCTGGTTTAGTCCTGCTTTAGTCCTGGTTTAGTCCTGGTTT